>NW_026728845.1:1200000-1500000 GCF_030272615.1 Cryptomeria japonica | reverse complement strand
TTATCAAAACACACTAAAATCCTATGAAAGTTTCCTTTGACACTTTGGAGAAGAAAAAAGTCAAGCTACTCGAGTCACCAAATGATCCGACTCAATGCAAGATTGTATTGTCGTTGCTACTTTATTTGCATCTAGAAAAGACCTTCCGGGAATCCTCGAGCTCACTTTCTTTCAAAAGTGGATTTGCCAATCAATAGCACACACTACTGCTGATGATTCTAGTGATAACTCAAAAGGAGTGCAAGAACTATTGGAAATTTGGGTTTAATAGATTAGGGAAAAATATATATTCTGCAATCTTTAATCTATTTGTGAACACTATTGATGAAACCAAATCAAATGCCCTTGATTGCAAATAAAACCTTACCTGAGGAGCGTGCGGCTATGGAGAGATCGCTCCTTGGGGGGGAGGCAGGCAAGAGCAACTTCAACTTTGGCAGACGATGCTCCCGACTTGTGCTTGTTTTTTTTAAAAATGAACCTGCATTACATTTTTTTTTCCTTTAAAGTGCCCGAGTTCAACGGAATTCTGACGAATTCTTTCCATCGGAATTCCGATAAACTCGGGCATTTAAAAAAAATAAAATAAAATTTGATCACAATATGCCTTGTCTGTCGGAAACCTTCTTCAGAATTTGAGGTCAAATGTATTAGTGGTCATACCAGCTGAAGTTAGAATTGAAACACCTAGGATTAATGGTCAAAAGTATGAATCACCTGAGAAACATTTGCAAAGATTCAATGATGTAATGGATGACTATGAAATAGACCATGAAGATGTTATCAAGAGGCTATTTGTTCGGTCCCTGAAAGATGAAGCAAGAGAGAGGTTTTTGAATTTGCTTCCACTTTCAATTAGATCCTAGAAAGAATTCCAATTAATCTTCATTGAGCAATATGGTGAGAAGATTTTCCTATCCACAATGTTTGATGACTTTATGAATACTCGGATTGGGGACGAAGAATTGGTCGTTGAATTTAACCTCGGATTCATGAAATCTTTGAAAAGAATCCCTAATAGTTGTAGGCCTTGTAACGTCATAAAATTGCGACCTTGGAATTTTTGACCACATTTGGGTGTTCACATTGGTGAAGCGAATCCCTAAGCCTGATTGGAGACTTGAGACATGCTCGCACCTCCCAAAACATGCATTTCCTTGCATTCACACTTTCTTCCTGCACTTCTTGTCCTAAATTAGGGTAGGATAAGGGCGTGGCACCCTTGTCCTTGCCTTATTTTGGGCCCCCTCCACCTAGATCCTGCATTGGGCTTGTCAATGAAAAGCAAAAAAAATATTTTCTACGTCGGCCTGAGACAGAAAATCAGTTATAAACCCTAATTGGCAAGTATATAAGATTCATTTTCCCCTCTCATTTGCATAAGTCAACAAGTTCAATCAAGTGAATAAGTTGGATAAGTGAAGGAGTTCAATAAGTGAAATCAAGCATTCAAGAATTCCTTTCAAGCATTGAGAATTTCAAGTCTCCTTTCAAGGGTAGGTGTTGCAATCAAGTCAAGGATTCAACCATTGAAGAGGAGATCCCTATCAACATTCAAAGCATTCAATTCTACACATCCTTTCAAAACTCTATCAAAATTTCAATTGCATCCTCTTGAGGTGAATTCTATTTCAGTCATTTACTTTCATTTACTTGCAAGTACTTTTCATCATTTGGTTAATTCCAAAACTGAGGTTTGACCTGAAGGCAAACCCCTAATCCCAACAACATTTCCTCTCTTTTCTGTATGTAGGTTGTAGGTGCACAACTGTATTTTTAGGTTTATGCTTCATTTTCAGAGATGAAGAAACCCTTTTCGGTGCACAAATTTTTCGATGGACCAAGTACACTTTCAACACGGTCTTGACAACTTTCGCTCAAATTTACAGGGGAGCTTCGTCTCAACATTTTACTGCTAATTCCAAGTGCACAACTTCATCCCACATTTCTATCTCAAGTTATAATTATTTCTTTTGTATCTTTACACTTAGTCTCAATTCACTTAATTCATCCTATCCATTCTAAAAGAGGGGTTAATTTTACTTTCCAAATTCATTGTCAATTCACTTAGCATTCAATCTCTTTCCATTGATATTGGATCTAGTGAATTCAACCCCCTTGTTTTAAATGTAATGCGTGAAAGAGGTTGAAGAGGATACTTTGTGAAACTTGCACTCCTTTCTTGAGGAGGGTAAAGCTTTCCACTTGATCTCCTCATCATCCCCTTTTTACCATTACAAACCTCAAGATGAAATGGCACTAATAGTGTATCTAAGTGCCTTTGATAAGAAGATAAGTTATAAGCTAAGAAGTAAAGAGCCACAAAATTTGCATCATGATTTCCAAATGGCAATGGATATTGAAGTAATGATGAAATTTGGGTTGGTAAATATTCATAAATATGAACCAAATGGTTTTCATAAAGATATATTTGAATTTGAATACAGAGGAATAGGGGCTGTGAATAGCTGTCAATCTAATTACCAGTCAAATGCTTTAGGTTTTTGTATGAGTCGAGTGGTTGGTGGTGCAGGAGCACCTAGGACTTAGGCTCATAGTCCATTCACAAATTTGGATTGTACTGACATTATCCAAGTCAGGTTCCTAATAAGGACTCTAGGAGGGTCCAATGAGTGTGTGTGATATTTTTTTGAGTCAAGGGTAGGCCTATTTGAGTTGGTTTTCTTCCTAGGTTTGCACTTTGTGAATAGGTAGTGGTTTGAGTAGTGAAATGACCTTTTTGATGGTCAAAAGTGGCAAAAATTGGTGTGATAATTAGAGAGGTTTAGAATAGTCTTAGGAATTATTTAAAATTCATGAGTAATGACTTGAAATAGGTTGCATAGGTTGGCAAAGCAAAAAGCAAAAAGTTGTCATGACAACTTTTGAAAATTGTCATGACAACTTTTGTCCTAAAAGTTCTTAGTGGTAGAGTTAGGGATAGCACAACTCCCTAGAATGCCTCCAAACATGGGGAATACTATTTAAACTTCCTCTTGCATGGTTACCAAGGTTGGATGTTTAATTTTGTATTATCAACAATCTAAAACTACTCATTTTCGGACTGTTATCACTGTTTTGGTCTTATTTTGCCTAAAATGTGAATACAAATGGATGCAATCCATTGATCCAGTTATGGATTGAAGTTTTTTGGTGTATTTCAGAGTCATTTGGTTGATTTAATTCTTGGTAGTTAGTGTGTGGTAGTGTTTTCCTTGTTTTGTTTTCAATCAACCAGTTTTGGCTTGTAAATAGCAATTTCATGTAAAATGGTTGCCCCATAAAATCCCTCCGTGCTACCATCATGGCTTGTTGGGACATGGAAAGAAACCCATTTTTTAGTGTATATATGTAGGGAGGAGTTTTGGAAGTGAATATTGACATGGTTTTTACCTTGTTCTAGGCGAGTCTAGGAGCAACCCGACTAGAGAAGACAGTGAAATTTGAGTGCATAGTACAGAGGTGAACACAAAACAACAACCAAATAATTTGGAGAGGTCCATGAAGTCCATATATAGTTTCCATTACAAGGATAATCCTTGACAATACCTTTAATTTCCTTTTTCACTAAACTAATTAGTCACTGCCGGTTAAGAGGCCTAGAAACCCTAACAAACCCTCATTTTTGGGTTAGGGCATTGTACGACAAGTTGGGAAACCAAAACTAACAAAATATCTGGGGGATAGGTGAATTATTGAAGAAAATTAAAACTCTTTGCAAAACCCTCAAAAATCGGATTTTGGAGGCCTAATAGGGTTCATTCCTTGTAGCCCTATTTCTAGGCAAAATGGTGAAATCGGTAGGAAAGTAATGATTGCAAATCACAAATGGACCCTAATGGAATTAATTACATGTTAAATGCTACCTCCACACCTCCGCAATGAATCACAATAGTATGGGGGTGAATTTGACAAGTTGTTGTCAAGATAACACAATTGAGCATATGGAAGTCACTTGGTAATGGTATGGTTCCTAGTTAAACACTTGTTGCAAACAACTTGAGATTGGAAAAGTGCAAGCCTTAGAAGAGATTGAGAAGGACTTGGAGGTCTTGGAGCATAGCTAGACCTAGAGAGATTGGTGGAATTGAGCAACAACAACTAGGTGAATTGTGAGCAAGTTAGGTAAACCCCAACAGATGGCCCTATTCTCCCTAAGCAAATTCCTAAGACACAGGGTGATGAAAAGGATTTAAGAATAAAAAGTATTTGTTAATCAGAAATCACACCTCATTTTTCAGTATTAGATGTGTATGAACAACCATCATATATGAATATTCTTGAAGAAATCATCTCAAATATACAGATGAATTCTATGCTCCTCAATTGTTTGAAATAAATCAACCTAAATCCAAAAATATTGATCAGCAGTATGCAGTTATCGTTGATTTGCAATCACATTCTCAGAAGTTGCTTGATAGGAAACTAGAAAGGTCTACAAATAACACTTTCTGGTTTGCCGATGAATTTCTCCATGGTGATGTTTTTCACCATCATAACAATCAAAATGCATCATATGAAGCCGACATAGATATATTTGCAGTCCGTGAAGATGATAGTGGTTTGCAATGTTATGGTGTAACCCCCCTCACATGGTTAATTTTGATGATTTCCAAGTGGCTTTATCCAATGATTTACTTGAGGTGGAAATGGAATCATTTATATTAACTGAGAATGACATTGGCATAGAAATATTTAACAGTTCCTATTAACTAAGGGTTGATATGAGTATGTACACTGATAATGTTGATCAAGAATCAATGAAAATCTCTGTGAAAAATTGTAGTGATTCTGAAGGGTTCTCAGATGATGGAACCATAGATATGGATGAATCAAATGTTGTAGGGTATGATTGGTTTTTAATTAATTCAAGTGGTTTCTTAAGCATGAAGGTGCCAGAAGGAAATAAATTGGGAGATAGTGATGCAATGAATAATAAGGGTTCCAAGCCTTATGGTGATGTGAATATGACAATCAGTAATCATGAAGAGGATCATGGTAGTACTCACAGTTTAGAAAATTCCCCTGTAGCTTTATTTTTGCTCGTCTTTGAGGTTTTTTATGTGGATTTTGATTGTGCCTCTAAATTTGTTTCAGGATATATTTTTGAGTTTGAATTAAAAGTGTTCACATGGGGTGTAAATGATGATGATCATGACATATCTCATTTAGCCGATATGGGAACACCTAATGAAACATCTAGATTTCAAAGTTTAGATAGAAATTCTTGTACATCTGATTAGGTGTAGATACAGAGTGAGCCAACATATGAATGGTTTTATTTTGATACATCTAAGAATTGTTTACTTAACATGCAAAAGGATTCCAATGAAAGTTTTGTGCTTAAAATACATGATGATAGTGAAATTAGAAGTGTAGTTGGATATGAATGTTTCTTCTTTCCATACCATATGAAGGGGTTTATTGAAAACAATACCAAGGCTTGTGATGATGGAAAATATGTCATAAGATGGAGGTATGATTCAGAGGACTAGTATGGTATGATGCTTCCCTGCAAGCAAACATTTTATGAATTCGTTTACAGGGATCACTATGATAATGATGGTATTGGTTGTGATATAAGAATGAGTATAATGAGGGGGATCATTGGTAAAATTCATGGTCTAGTCTTCCTCAACTACATCACAAGCGAGATCAAATTGTTACATGATGGGAATAAGGTTTTTGATAAAGGCAAGAACTTGTTTTTCTTTTTTGGGGGCCTTGGGCCACCAATGGAAGGATGGATCTGAATTTTTAAATTTTTTGAATAAACTGGCCAAGGCAATTGGCATTCGGTCCGCTTCGACCAGAGATCTGGAATCTTGTTATGCCTGAAGGGGGCATGCATTCCCAACTAGAGCTACTATTAGGACTGATGAATTTAATATTCCACTGTGTTTCCTCTCCGGTCTTAACTTTTTAGTGACAAGCCTTGAAGCAAATTCGGCTAAGTTTTTGAGCCCCAAAGGTCAATGCCCTTATTTCCGTTGTTGACACTTTTGGTTGGTAATATCTCTATAAGAGATCTACTTAATGGGTTTTTATTCATATGGTGACCGGATCCTTCGAGTGCTCCCTAGAATGCTACTACTGATTGGCCAGGTAAATTCTCTACCTTCGTGTATTTCATCACCCCGTGAAGCTGCTAAGTGTTTCCAAAGTCACCATGCAGGTGTATGGGCTAGTGCAACAAATACAAAGGGAGCCTCGCATTACCATTTTAATAATAAGTGTCATTGTATCACCATGTGAGTATGCAAAAATAGGCGAGACCCTTAGGGTATGCTCCCATAATCCCAGAATGTGAAATTTTATCGTTTGTTAACGTATGCGGGTTTGCGATGAAGACTGGAAGAAAAGGTATAGGATTAGCTAAGAACCCCACAATACCACGAGGGAAATATTTTCCAAGATAATCTAGTATGGATGGTATGGTCTAGGAAGAGTGCTATATGATGGGAACTGATGCTAACATGGAACGTGTGTGCCAATCAAAGGGGTTAGATATAAAATTGCATGCAGGGGGATAGTGAGGTGTTTGTTGCTCTGTAGTGTTGTGCTAGACAAAAGAGGCAATGATCAAGATAATCAAAGTTCGTGAGTTCTCCAAGGAAGATGAAGATTAATGGATAAGGCATACAAGGACAAGCATGTAAAAGGTGCCGGTAACGCAGGAGGTGATATTTTGAAGTAAAAGTCAATCTTGGCAAATCACCTATAGGAGATAAACTCCAAAAAGGATGTTCATATAATTTAATATGTGAAAAGCCAGAGGGACTGAGAACGATGACATGAAAAGTACAAGAATATGGTTGTTGGAGTGTTACTCAAGAAATCCAAGCTGGCAGTTGTGGTTGATAAGAAGAAGTCTTAATCATTTGACAAGAACAAAAGCTGAAAATATTGCTTGCATGCATAAAGGTAGGCTATTTTAGGAGGCTCTAAGTTCCACAAATTGAGGACGATGACCATATATTGATTAAGCAGTGTGTTGGGGCTTGTATTAGCATTGGTTGAAGTAAAGTCTAAGAGATGGAGAATTCATGTACAAAGAACTGTAAATTTGTGAGGTGGAAATTCTATGATATAGGCTAAAGAGGGGAAAATAGGTTTGAAGGTAAAATGATCAAAACATAATGAAATAAACATGAAGAATGCTAAAATATCATTAAAAGACCATTTTACCTTGCTATTTTACCTTCTCCTTCGGATTGAGCTTGATGAAGTGAAGGCACCCCTTGATAATGCTCCACTTGATGTGCTCCTTTGATTGCTAGATGTGGATGGCTCTCCAATGTTGTGCACAAATGGAATGGATTTGAAAAATGATAAGAATGAGATGATCAAGTTGCCAAGATGATTTCCTGGGCTCAAAAGGGCAGCATAAACTTACTCGACTTCAAGATGTTTTGAATGAAGGGATGGAGCCCTATTTTATAGGAAGAGGAGAGGAAAATGAATGGATAGGATGAATTCGAGATGAAGGGCTAAGATTTACTTGTGAGCTCACACAAGGTCCAAGAGAGGGTGCGGAGACCAAGAAATATGCCTTAAAGACATTTCGTATCTCCACACTCCACAAGATGCATTGGAGGAATTAAAAATTCTCCAAAAAAGGATATCATGGGGATTGGAGGAATAAAAAGGAATTAAAAATTCCTTGGGAGAGGGGATGCCTAGAGGAATGTGTGATTTACAAAATTTTACATTCACCTAGGAAAAGAGCATTTAAAGCTAGTGGCTGGATGAAAAAGACACAAAGTTGACTTTGTGGCTAATCATGATGATTAACCAATAACGACTCATTAGGAGAGGGATTAGAGGAAATATTAGGTGAGATTAATATTTGTAGGAGAATTTGACTAGGAGAGAGAATGAGTGGAGGGAATAAAAAATTAGAAGAATAATGTTAAGTAAGTTTAGGGAGTTTCTAGAAGAATGAATTAAGAAGATGATTTGTAGGAATCATGTAGGTTAACTAATTAATTGAAATTAATTAGCTAAGAGGAAGATTTGTGAGGATTTAATTTTTTTAGAAGAATAAAGAAAGGGATTGATTTATTAAATAAATCAATCATATGCTATAGTGACAATATTAATTATATTTAATTAATATTGAGAGGAATTTGAATTAACATAATTAATTAATTAATCATGCGAGGAATTAAAAATAATTAAAATAATTATTTTTAAGTGTCTACATTTTGCCCCTCTTTGAAGCGAGGTGTGATGACACATTGATTCAAAGAATAATCTTGTTTTGATGCTGATATTGGTTTGATAGGATGCCTCGACTCTTGATTGATAGATTATGGTATGGTGATGCCCCCTCGGGAGATCAATTGAGGTATTTGATCTTTGGAGTTTTTGCGAAATTGATATCCTGACAGATTTGATTTGATTTGATTGATAAGATCTAGATTTAGTTTGGTTTCAAGAAGAATTCATCCTGTATAAGACAAAGATGATCAAAGGGTCTGGTTTCAGGAAGGATTCATCCTATATAAGACATGATTGATCACAATATTTGGTTTCAGGAAGGATTCATCCTGTATAAGACATGATTAGAGTGTCTAGTTTTAGGAAGGATACATCCTGTATAAGACATGACTGATCACAACGTCTTGTTTTAGGAAGGATTCATCCTGTATAAGACATGATCAGAGTGTCTGGTTTCAGGAAGGATACATCCTATATAAGACACTGATCACAACATCTGGTTTCAGGAAGGATTCATCCTGTATAAGACATGATCAGATCACAACGTCTGGTTTCAGGAAGGATTCATCCTGTATAAGACATGATCATAGTGTCTGGTTTCAGGAAGGATACATCCTATATAAGACATGACTAATCACAATGTCTGGTTTCAGGAAGGATTCATCCTGTATAAGACATGATCAGAGTGTCTGGTTTCAGGAAGGCTACATCCTGTATAAGACATGACTGATCACAACATCTAGTTTTAGGAAGGATTCACCCTGTATAAGACATGATTAGATCACAATGTCTGGTTTCAGGAAGGATTCATCCTGTATAAGACATGATTAGAACATCTAGTTTTAGGAAGGATACATCCTGTATAAGACATGAATTAGAATCATTATTGATTATGTGAGGAAAAAAAAATAAAAAAAATAGAGGAATAAAAATTAAGGTGGAAGGGATAGATGAGGAACAAATATGAAGCATTCGTGAGGTATTTGGAAAGAAGAATATGAGATGCGAGACCGCAAAGGAAAATGGGGGCAATTGAGAACTCCATGGGATTATTGAGTTTAGGATTTGAGAGAATGATGGTGAGATTTTGTGCACAACAAATGTGGAGAGCCAACCTAGTTTGATGTTGCCCTGAGTGACATGCACCATTGATTATAGAAATCAGGATGCCATGAGAAACGCAGGGCCTGGATTGACTCTGTAGACAAATGAGAATTTCCTGCACACAACAATGCAAGTGTTAAGAGACACTAATACAGAGTTGTGGGTTTATGCAAGGAAACACTCAAACACATCGATACCTCTTGTACATGAGAAGGTAAGTGTTGATAAACACTACTACTAGGTCGTTGGTTTATACAAGAAGGATCCAAAACATGCCATACTATGAAATATGCCCCCATATGCACTGTTAGGGCCAATATGGAAAGCTAATGTACTGAGAGGGAAGGGGTGAATAAGTACTTCAAATCCTTTTATCAACAATATCTTTACTGTTATGCATAAACCAAAAACTGCTGTAACATAACATAAAGCTAAAACAAATAAGTAACAATCATACATGATTCACTCCATAACACATATATTTTGGTTATGCAGAAACTATTGGTTAGAGAGAAAAACTGCGGTGGGGATGGCACCCACAACTTCACTACTGCAATAATAAAGAGTGCTCGGTTAGAGCTACATATTTAGATATTTCTGATAGCTTACCCTGTTAGGAGTAACAAGATCTATTAGATCTACCTTGCTAAAGGATTTTACAACACTTTATATAAATGCTGCACCTGGTTAGAGGATTTACAATTTATAGACTTGATTAGAGTCTTTTACCCTGTTAAAGGTTTCTCTTACAACTTCAAAATATTACAATAAGACTTTACAAATATCTGCAACTTTACATCTAAAATGCTGTAGCAGATTCTATGTGCTCAAAATAAGATTACTTTGCCTATAGCATACCTCGGTAACTCATAAAGTAACTCGATAAACCCTTCTGTTTACTCTGTTCTTTGACTATTCTCTAATAACCTTCTCCGTGACCTCTGTGTCTCTGTAACAGTCATAATACTCTGTGATTTCTCATGTATCACATAAGTCTTGCTTCATACACATATGCACACACATTTTTCTCATTCACATATATATCTCTAACCCTAAATTCATGCTGTATAAATAGACTTCTTATGTCAGTGGTCTGATTCATTGCTTCGATCTTACAAACATGATTTCTCGAATAAATAACCATGCAAAATATTTGATTGGTTAGATGACCTCAAAATTATACAAAATCTATATGTGCAATTTCCAATGTGATAACGGTTCTATGTGACTCGATCTTGTAACACGTTTTCGTATGTGTGTCAAGGTTCAATGAATCTGGTAACACATTTCACTCGGTGTATATCAACTCGGAGTATTATCTTTACTGCTCGGTAGACATAAAATAACACTCAGTAGACAACCTGGTGTATACTTCGTTCTGTGACTGCTTTCTTCTGTAACCGACTAGACTATTCATACCGACTTCTCTGTGTGTACCGATTGCATGATTCAGTAATGCTAACCGACTAGAATATATAGAATGACTTTGGATATAAAACTAATGGCAATTTGATAAGTAGTAACAATCTCCCCTTTTGACATTAGTTGAGATGTTTGACAAAACTACTTTCAAAGTCATTACTCAAAAATCTGTATACTTTACAAAATTTGACTAAACACATAGTATATACATTAGTCAATGAAATAGTATAATCAAATATACTCCCCTTATCAATATGCTGTTCAAAAATCTGATTATTTGTGCTCGGTGATCAATACTCTGTAATCACTGTTCTTTCCTCTGTTTACTGCTCGGTTCACTGCTCTTGGATGCTCTGCTTATTCTGCTCGGTATAATCCCCCTGTATACTATACTCCGGCTGTTTGATACTTTGAATACTATACGTTCCCCCTGTGTACTTTGATGCTATATATACTCTTGATGATATCCTCCCCCTTTTTGAAAAACATCAAAATTTAGTTACAATTTGGAGGTGGCAACTGATCAAAAATGGATTTGTACTTTGTCTTGGCTTCGGTGAGAGTGATAGAAAGTGCATCCTTTACACTATCCATTAAAGAATCGTGTGCATTAATATCAGCCAACAATGAAATTAAGCCATCTAAAGTGCTTCCCTCTTGTGTAGTAGAGAGGTAAGTGGCTCGGTTTAGCTGTTCTTGAGCGGATGAAAGATGAGGAAGGAATAATGTTTGAAGTGTCATTATGTCCATCCTAATCTTGTGTTCATTCCTCAGTTCCAATTGTTGAGCCATTAGCTGTTGTAGCTCAGTATAAAAATTTTGAACTGAATTGGGCTCGCGGGTCAACTTATTTGAGAGATCGGTTATCGCTTTCTCAATTGCTTCTATTTTATTCTTAATGTCCTTAAGGAATAAGGAAAATGTGTAGAGTTTCTGAAATAATGAAAGAATGTGCTTGAGTTGAGGGGACAACTCAACAATAAATTTGACAAGTTTTACCTTGCCAACAACAATGGATTTCTATACTTCCTCTATCATTTTAGCAGTTAGCTCCTTGTCTTTTAGTTTGCTCAAGTATTCAGATGCATCTACTCTAGATGTATAAATCTGATTTAGGAGTTCATCCAATTGAATATGGATGGCTGCATCAGTTGATACTGTAGCTGAAGGTAGCATATCTGATAGTAAGGTCTTTTCCTTTTGAAGTACTTTATTCTTCTTTTATATGGCCAGTTGCTTCTCCTATTTGGCCTTTGCTTTACAGAGTTCACCGAATTTAGTGAGTGCTTGCCCTTTCAATTTGGAGATGTCTACATTGGGCAACACTATCAGTTTTGATAAATCAATTTTGAAACTATGCTTTTTCAACTTCTTTTCTTTACCTTTCATCGGGTTCACCACTACAATAGCTTGAGAGGCTTGAGGACCCTCGATAGGTTGCTTGCTAGAGACAACACTTTGGTCAATTTCTTTAGCCTCGGTAGTGTCCTTCGGTGTCTCGGTGCTTGGTGTCTCAGCTGTAACATTTTCTGTGCTAGAAGGTGCTTGAGAGGTTTGTTATTGTGAAGTACCTTCTGCTGTAGACTTTTGACCTTCGGTGCCTTCACCTGTATCCTGAGGAGCTTCGGTTGTAGCAAGTTGATTGATCGGTGGGTAAGGCTGAACTTGTTCCAAAATAGATTCACTGGAGACAAGTTTTCCATAAACATTGCCTTCTATCATTTCTTGTTCAGGTGCCTCTGCATCCATGATATCTTCATCTATTTGAATAGTGTCAGCAGGGTCTTGCTTGGTGACACTAGGCTCTTGGTCGGTGACATTGACTATTTCCACTGTAGATTGTTCACCAGCATTCTTTCTTCGAAAGATGTCCTTCCATTACACTTTTGTTTCCTTCTCCACTTCTATATACAGGCCATTCATCAATTTCAAGGCATTTTGTTTTACTGTAAATTGTGTTTGGCTGTTTGTCAGATGTTCTTTTATTTCATCAACTGACATATTAGGAAAGAGATGCACCAGACTTCTTTCTCTGATTTGTTTCTCAGAGTCTAGGGCATATTACCATCTGGTTTCAATATGTGCATATAATTCCTTAGGAATAGAATTACATACTTCTAATGGGACCACTCAGAATTTTAGAAGTGTGCAAATGATAGCTTCTTCAATTTGCCTCTTTTCATCAACAGATCTGGATTCATATTTGAGAAATCTGAATCCACCAAATCCACCATATTCCTTCAGATTTTTACAAAAAATTTCTACACTATGTACATCTACCTTCTTTCTTTTCACAATCTGAAAGTTATTTGCATCTTCAGATTCGGTATCACTCGACTCTTTTGGAAAAATGAGTCTCCGAGTAGATTTCTTGTAAGTTCTAGTTACCTTAGGAATGACAACAGTCTTTTGTCTCTTACTCAATGATGCAACAGATGCCCTTGTGTTAGGTCTCTTTGTTGGAGGGGTCGGTAAGGCTGTTGAAGTGTCCTGTTTCTTTCTCTTCAACACTTTTCCCTTAGGCAATTCAGTGCTAAGTGTTATGGCTGCTTCTTGGGCTTCTGTCTCCTCTTCAGTGATGGCTAGAATGCCTTTGACAGGTGTGGAGGAAGACTCTTCTCCAAATTTCTCAGATAATGCCTTAATCATCTTTATAGCTTTTCTTGTAGCCTTTGGTACTACAATGCTCATTTTTACTTTTTCCTTCACCTCTTCATAGGTTCCATACCTCAGCTCGGTAGTATGCCTTGGCAATGATAGATAGGCATCAATTTGCTGTTGTGTGATATCAAAATCAATCTCATAACCCATTGGTGGCAAAGATTGAGTCCTCGGTTCAACAGCATTCATATAACAATAATCGGTGTCGACCTCAAAACATATATCATCCTTATATTTTTCTACCAGTTGTGGTGGAATCCGGTACCTGTTATGCATTTTCTCTTGGAACTTGCTAAAGTAATCATCCATTATATCATTAAAGTTATCACCTAACTTCTTGATGAAGTCATTGATCTGATGGGTGATTGGTCGGTGTAGTTCCCAAACAACTTTACCGACTATTGGAAAAAACTTCTCAAAGTAGAAAAACATACATACAAGTAGTGATCCAAATTTTAGAGTATTTTTTGATTTGTTCTTCTTTGGCTTCTTGATTGTGTTTAGATTTTCAAACAAGTTCTTCAACAATACTTCACACAAGTCAATTTTCATGCCTTTCTTAACAATTTTGTATGCTAAGTCCACTGCTGCACAGGGTACACTGTTTTCCCTTGCCGATTGGAAGAAACAGTAACCAATTACTCTAATGGCAAATTTGAGTTCAGGATCAGTGACATTGTTCAAATTCAAACCTCTGCAATCAGATTCTACTCTAGTCAAACTGATCAATTCGTTCTGTGATATCATTTTCTATGCTCGAGCATGATCATAGATAGGATAACCGGTGATCAGATGAATGACTTCTTTAGTGATCTTAAACAGTTTCTCTTGTAGCCACATGAAATCATCATGCACTCAACTTAGTACAAACTTGACCCACTGGGGTTTGAACACACAGGGATAGATTAGGGCTTTAGTCAATCCCTTGATTTTGATATGCTCATACTTGCTTTCCATTTTACCATCTGTGCACAATTCATCATATGCATCTTTGATCTCAACATGACCGAGTTCTTCAACACGACATTTTGTGAAGAATCTCACATCCTCGACTAACAAGACTCGATCCGGGATGAGTGAAAAGGAAGTTTTGTCGTCCGGTTCAGATGCAATTTTGGGAGTCAAAGAGTATTTTAGTGAGGGCTTCTCTATATTCTTGACAACAATGGGGTTTTGGATCTTAGGTGCCATTTTGATTTTAGATAAAAATTGACATAGGAACCTTAGGGTTTGAGAACTTAACAAAAGATAGACACTTCACACTCAGCAGATAATAACAACTTAATGAGTTCCGTAAACCAGCTTAGCAATGCGATGAGATTCGATTTAAATACCTTAGATTTCGCTTTGAAGATGGTTTGATTGCCTTCATTCGCTCACCTTTGCTTCTCGAAAACTTGGTGAATGAAAATGACCGCAAAAATACCTTTAAGTACTCAAAAATACGTTATCGGGCTCTATGCAAGTTAGGTCATAACATTAAATGCACTCGGTTCTACTTAACTTTGTTTCCCTTTTTGCGCTTTAACCGAGTAACCAAATTTCCTTCATATATCGACTTAACAGGCTTCCTGAATTCACCGACTTGACAGATTTCTTATAAAGTACTCCAAAAGACTTTGATAGAATTTCAAACTTACTAATACATCTTACTATGCAGATTTTGAATTCAGTACATACTAAAATAGGAACTGTTTAAGATTTAACCTTGTGAGAATGCAGTCCCTTCATACCTTTAGCAATTAATTTGGAGTGGGGGCACCTAACTCGGTAGGTAAGGTGCTTTCTTTATTTGACACAGTTTCCTTCTTTCTCCAAATCATCTTTATTTTCTCTTTTATTTCCTCAGTGTCTTCTCTAGGTTGAACTCTGCAATCTCCAGCCAAGTGTCCAACTTTGTGACGATGAAAACATGCCATTCCAGGATTTCTCCATGATCTTCGGTTATTCATTCCAAACCTTATAAAGCAGTTGGCACTTATATGTCCATATCTTCCACAACATTCACACCATATCCTTGTATTGTAATCCCATGGTACTATAGAATATTAATGGTAAGGATTTGTGTGAGTTCGGTAACCTCTATTATTTGCTCGGTGTGCAGACCATATGTGGTTCTTTTGCTTAAACCAACACTTCTCAGTACTATGTCCATATCTATTGCAATTTTTACAAAACCCTTTGAATTTTGCCTTCTGATAATTGTTAATAGACATTGTCCTACATTGATTAGATGTGTGACCATATTTATTGCAATTGTAACAATAACCATTGGTCTTAGTGGCATTCGGTTGCTTACCTTTTCTGATTTGACACATGTTGGTAGTATGACCTTGATTTCCATAGTAGTAGCAAATAGGCTTCTTCCTTTTGATGTTATTCCTTTTTCGAGCTTGTTTTGATGATTCTCCTTTCTCGGTAGTGTAGATTCCCTTCTCGGTAGAGTCTTTTCCTTTGTAACTGAGTCCTCCTTCTTTATAGGGTCGTCTTGTGTTCAGTTGCTCATCCAACATCTTTGATGCTTCATAACTCTTCTTCAGTGTTTCCTTGGATCTCTTCTCTGTTTCAAGTTCATTGCTCAACCTTGATACTTCAAGTTTCAATGCTTGATTCTCATCATCTTTTAGATTTGCTTCATGATGTGCATAACCTAGTTGATCTGTCATATTTTGTTGAATCCTAGTCAACCTTACGATTTCATCATCCTTATCAGATACTAAAGCTTCAAGTTGTTGTTTCTCTCTTTCTAGATCTCTTACCTTGTCCTTGGTTGTCCTCAATGCATCAAGATTTTCAGTCATCTGTGTACTAAAATGTTCATGTTCTCTATTCATTGCTTTTAGTTGATCAACCAGTGCTTTGTTCTTTTCTTTCAATTGTCCTATCATTTCTTCAGTCTCTTCAGACATACTGTTCTCAGATGATGTCTCAATTTGTTCCACTAACTCTTGAGAGTCCTGCAAATCATCAGATAATCTTCTTCTCACTTTCAGAGATTTTTGCATTTGCCTTTGCATGTCTGCAATCACTTGATTAGCATGATCCAATTCTTCTTGTAGATACACAATCCTCCAAGATTGTTTGTAGCCTTCCATTGGTAAGATCTTTCTCTTTAGGCAGTTAAACCCTTTTCCAAGATTGAAGCTCTGATACCAATTGTTAGGCCCAATATGGAAAGCTAATGTACTGAGAGGGGAGGGGTGAATCAATACTTCAAATCCTTTTATCAACAATATCTTTACTGTTATGCATAAACCAAAAACTACTGTAACATAAAGCTAAAACAAATAAGTAACAATCATACATGATTCAATCCATAACACATATATTTTGGTTACGTAGAAACTCTTGGTTAGAGAGAAAAACTACGGCGGGGATGGCACCCACAACTTCACTACTGCAATAATAAAGAGTGCTTGGTTAGAGCTACATATTTAGCTATTTCTGATAGCTTACCCTGTTAGGAGTAACAAGATTTGTTAGATCTACCTTGCTAAAGGATTTTACAACACTTTATATAAATGCTGCACCTGGTTAGAGGATTTACAATTTATAGACTTGATTAGAGTCTTTTACCCTGTTAAAGGTTTCTCTTACAACTTCAAAATATTACAATAAGACTTTACAAATATCTGCAACTTTACATCTGAAATGCTATAACAGATTCTATGTACTCAAAATAAGAATACCATGCCTATAGCATACCTCGGTAACTCATAAAGTAACTCGGTAAACCCTTTCATTTACTCTGTTCTTTGACTATTCTCTGATAACCTTCTCGGTGACCTCTATGTCTCTGTAATAGTCATAATACTCTATGATTTCTCATGTATCACATAAGTCTTACTTCATACATTTTTCTCATTCACACATATATCTCTAACCCTAAATTCAGGTTGTATAAATAGACTTGTTATGTCGGTGGTCTGATTCATTGCTTCGATCTTACAAACATGATTTCTCGAATAAATAACCATGCAAAATATTTAATTGGTCAGATGACCTCAAAATTATACAAAATCTATATGTGCAATTTCCAATGTGATAACGGTTCTATGTGCCTCGATCTTGTAACACGTTTTCATATGTGTGTCCAGGTTCAATGAATCTGGTAACACATTTCACTCGATGTATATCAACTCGGTGTATTATCCTTATTGCTCGATAGACATAAAATAACACTTGGTAGATAGCTCGGTGTATACTGTGTTCTGTGACTGCTTTCTTCTGCAACCGATTAGACTGTTCATATCGACTTCTCTGTGTGTACCAACTGCATGATTCAGTAATGCTAACTGACTAGAATATATAGAATGACTTTGGATATAGAACTAATGGCAATTTGATAAGTTGTAACAATCTCCACTTTTGACATTAGTTGAGATGTTTGACAAAACTACTTTCAAAGTCATTACACAAAAATCTTTATACTTTACAAAATTTGACTAAACATACAGTATATACATTAGTCAATGAAATAGTATAATCAAATATAGTCCCCTTATTAATATGCTGTTCAAAACTCTGATTATGTGTGCTCGGTGAACAATACTCTGTAATCACTGTTCTTTCATTTATTTATTGCTCGGTTCACTGCTCTTGGATGCTCTACTTATTCTGCTCGGTATACTCCCCTTGTATACGATACTCCGACTATTTGATACTTTGAATACTATACACTCCCCCTGTGTACTTTGATGCTATATATACTCTTGATGATATAATCCCCCTTTTTGACAAACATCAAAATTTAGTTACAATTTGGAGGTGGCAACTGATCAAAAATGGATTTGTACTTTGTCTTGGCTTCGGTGAGAGTGACAGAAAGTGCATCCTTTACACTGTTCATTAAAGAATTCTGTGCATTAATATCAGCCAACAATGAAATTATGCCATCTAAAGTGCTTCCCTCTTGTGTAGTAGAGAGATAAGTGGCTCGGTTTAGCTGTTCTTGAGCGGATGAAAGATGAGGAAGGAATAATGTTTGAAGTGTCATTATGTCCATCCTGATCTTGTGTTCTTCATTCCTCAGTTCCATTTATTGAGCCATTAGCTGTTGTAGCTTAGTATAAAAATTTTGAACTGAATTGGGCTCGGGGGTCAACTTATTTAAGAGATCGGTGATCTCTTTCTCAATTGCTTCTGTTTTATTCTTAATGTCCTTAAGGAATAAAGAAAATGTGCAAAGTTTCTGAAATAATGAAAGAATGTGCTTGAGTTGAGGGGAGAACAAAGCAATAAATTTGACAAGTTTTACCCTACCAAAAGCAATGGATTTCTGTACTTCCTCTATCATTTTAGCAGTTAGCTCCTTGTCTTTTAGTTTGCTCCCATATTCGGATGCATCTACTCCAGATGTCTCAATCTGATTTAGGAGTTCATCCAATTGAATATGGATGGCTGCATCGGTTGATACTGTAGCTGAAGGTAGCATATCTGATAGTAAGGTCTTTACCTTCTAAAGTAGTTTATTCTTCTTTTGTATGGCCAGTTGCTTCTCCTGTTTGGCCTTTGCTTTGCACAGTTCACCAAATTCAGTGAGTGCTTGCCCTTTCAATTTGGAGATGTCTACATTGGGCAACACTATCAGTTTTGATAAATCAATTTTGAAACTATGCTTTTTCAACTTCTTTTCTTTACCTTTCACTGGGTGAACCACTACAATAGCTTGAGAGGCTTGAGGACCCTCGGTAGGTTGCTTGGTAGAGACAACACTTTGGTCGGTTTCTTTAGACTCGGTAGTGTCCTTCGGTGTCTCGGTGCTTGGTGTCTCAGCTATAACATTTTCTGTGCTAGAAGGTGCTTGAGAGGTTTGTTCTTGTGAAGTACCTTCTGTTGTAGACTGTTTACCTTCGGTGCCTTCACCTGTATCCTGAGGAGCTTCGGTTGTAGCAGGTTGATTGATCGGTGGGTAAGGCTAAACTTGTTCCAAAACAGCTTCACTGGAGACAAGTTTTGCGTAAGCATTGCCTTCTATCATTTCTTGTTTAGGTGCCTCTCCATCCATGATACCTTCATTTATTTGAATGGTGTCAGCAGGGTCTTGCTTGGTGACATCAGGCTCTTGGTCGGTGACATCGACTATTTCCACTGTAGATTGTTCACTAGCATTCTTTCTTCGAAAGATGTCCTTCCATTTCTCTTTTGTTTCCTTCTCCACTTCTATATACAGCCCATTCATCAATTTCAAGGCCTTTTGTTTTACTATAAATTATGTTTGGCTGTTTGTCAGATGTTCTTTTATTTCATTAATCGACATATCAGGAAAGAGATGCACCATACTTCTTTCTCTGATTTGTTTCTCTGAGTCTAGGGCATATTGCCATCCGGTTTCAATATGTGTATATCATTCCTTAGGAATAGAATTACATACTTCTAATGGGACCATGTGGAATTTTAGAAGTGTGCAAAGGACAGCTTCTTCAATTTGCCTCTTTTCATTAGCAGATCTAGATTCATATTTGACAAATTTGAATCCACCAAATCCACCATATTCCTTCAGATGTTTACAAAAAAATTGTACAATATGTACATCTACCTACTTGCTTTTCACAATCTGAATTATATTAGCCTCTTCAGATTCGATATCACTCAACTCTTTTGGCAAAATGGGTCTCCGAGTAGATTTCTTGTAAGTTCTAGTTACCTTAGGAATGACAACAGGCTTTTGTCTCTTACTCGGTGATGCAGCAGATGCCCTTGTGTTAGGTCTCTTTGTTGGAGGGGTCGATAGGGCCATTGAAGTATCCTATTTCTTTCTCTTCAACACTTTTCCCTGAGGCAATTCGGTGCTAAGTGTTATGGTTGCTTCTTGGGCTTCTGTCTCCTCTTCGGTGATGGCTAGAATGCCTTTGCCAGGTGTGGAGGAAGACTCTTCTCCAAATTTCTCAGATAATGCCTTAATCAGCTTTGTAGCTTTTCTTGTAGCCTTCGGTACTACAATGCTCATTTTTACTTTTTCCTTCACCTCTTCATAGGTTCCATACCTCAGCTCGGTAGTATGCCTTGGCAATGATAGATAGGCATCAATTTGCTGTTGTGTGATATCAAAATCAATCTCATAACCCATTGGTGGCAAAGATTGAGTCCTTGGTTCAACAACATTCATATAACAATAATTGGTGTCGACCTCAAAACATATATCATCCTTATATTTTTCTACCAGCTGTGGTGGAATCCGGTACCTGTTATGCATTTTCTCTTGGAACTTGCTGAAGTAATCATCCATTATATCATTAAAGTTATCACCTAACTTCTTGATGAAGTCATTGATCTGATGGGTGATTGGTTAGTGTATTTCCCAAACAACTTTACCAATTGTTGGAAAAAACTTCTCAAAGTAGAAAAACATACATACAAGTAGTGATCCAAATTTTAGAGTATTTGCCGAGTTGTTCTTCTTCAGCTTCTTGATTGTGTTCAAATTTTCAAACAAGTTCTTCAACAATACTTCACACAAGTCAATTTTCATGCCTTTCTTAACAATTTTTTATGCTAAGTGCATTGCTGCACATGGTACACTGTTTTCCCTTGCCAATTGGAAGAAACAGTAACCAATTACTCTAATGGCAAATTTGAGTTCAGGATCAGTGACATTGTTCAACTTCAGACCTCTGCAATTAGATTCTACTACAGTCAAACCGATCAATTCCTTCTGTGATATCATTTTCTATGCTCAAGCATGATCATAGATAGGATAACTGGTGATCAGATGAATGATTTCTTTAGTGATCTTAAACGGTTGCTCTTGTAGCCACATGAAATCATCATGCACTTAGCTTAGTACAAACTTGACCCACTGGGGTTTGAACACACGGGGATAGGTTAGGGCTTCAATCAATCCCTTGATTTTGATATGCTCATACTTGCTATCCATTTTACCATTTGTGCACAATTCATCATATGCATCTTTGATCTCAACATGACTGAGTTCTTCAACACGACATTTTGTGAAGAATCTCACATCCTCGACTAACAAGACTCGATCCGGGATGAGTGAAAAGGAAGTTTTGTCATCCGGTTCAGATGCAATTTTGGCAGTCACAGATTATTTTAGTGAGGGCTTCTCTACATTCTTGACAACAATGGGGACTTGGATCTTAGGTGCCATTTTGATTTCAGATAAAAATTGACACAACAACCTTAGGGTTTGAGAACTTAACAAATGACAGACGCTTCACACTCAGTAGATAATAACAACTTAATGAGTTCGGTAAACTAGCTTAGCATTGCGATGAGATTCGATGTAAATACCTTAGATTTCACTTTGAAGATGGTTTGATCACCTTCATTCGCTCTGCTCTGCTTCTCAAAAACTTGGTGAATGAAAATGACTGCTAAAATACCTTTAAGTACTCAAAAATACCTTATCGGGCTCCGTGCAAGTTAGGTCAAAACATTAAATGCACTTGGTTCTACTTAACTTTGTTTCCCTTTTTGCGCTTTAACCGAGTAACCAAATTTCCTTCATATATCGACTTGACAAGCTTCCTGAATTCACCGACTTGACAGATTTCTTATAAAGTACTCCAAAAGACTTTGATAGAATTTCAAACTTACTAATACATTTTACTATGCAGATTTTGAATTCTAACATACTAAAATAGGAACTGTTTAAGATTTAACCTTGTGAGAATGCAGTCCCTTCATACCTTTACCAATTAATTTGGAGTGGGAGCACCTAACTCGGTAGGTAAGGTGCTTTCTTTATTTGACACAGTTTCCTTCTTTCTCCAAATCATCTTTATTTTCTCTTTTATTTCCTCAGTGTCTTCTCTCGGTTGATCTCTGCAATCTCCAGCCAAGTGTCCAACTTTGTGACGATGAAAACATGCCATTCCAGGATTTCTCCATGATCTTCGGTTATTCATTCCAAACCTTATAAAGCAGTTGGCACTTATATGTCCATATCTTCCACAACATTCACACCATATCCTTGTATTGTAATCCCATGGTACTGTAGAATATTAATGGTAAGGATTTGTGTGAGTTCGGTAACCTCTATTATTTGCTCGGTGTGCAGACCATATGTGGTTCTTTTGCTTAAACCAACACTTCTCGGTACTATGTCCATATCTATTGCAGTTTTTACAAAACCCTTTGAATTTTGCCTTCTGATAATTGTTAACAGACTTTGTCCTACATTGATTAGATGTGTGACCATATTTATTGCAATTGTAACAATAACCATTGGTCTTAGTGGCATTCGGTTGCTTACCTTTTTTGATTTGACACATGTTGGTAGTATGACCTTGATTTCCACAATAGTAGCAAATAGGCTTCTTCCTTTTGATGTTATTCCTTTTTCGAGCTTGTTTTGATGATTCTCCTTTCTCGATAGTGCAGATTCCCTTCTCGGTAGAGTCTTTTCCTTTGTAACCCAGTCCTCCTTCTTTATAGGGTCATCTTGTGTTTAGTTGCTCATCCAACATCTTTGATGCTTCATAACTCTTCTTCAGTGCTTCCTTGGATTTCTTCTCTGTTTCAAGTTCATTGCTCAACCTTGATACTTCAAGTTTCAATGCTTGATTCTCATCATCTTTCAGATTTGCTTCATGATGTGCATAACCTAATTGATCTGTCATATTTTTTTGAATGCCAGTCAACCTTATGATTTTATCATCCTTATCAGATACTAAAGCTTCAAGTTGTTGTTTCTCTCTTTCTAGATCTCTTACTTTGTCCTCGGTTGTCCTCAATGCATCAAGATTTTCAGTCATCTATGTACTGAAATGTTCATGTTCTCTTTTCATTGCTTTTAGTTGATCAGCCAGTGCTTTGTTCTTTTCTTTCAATTGTCCAATCATTTCTTCAGTCTCTTCAGACATACTATTCTCAAATGATGTCTCAATTTTTTTCCACTAACTCTTGAGAGTCCTGCAAATCATCAGATAATCTTCTTCTCACTTTCAGAGATTTTTGCATTTGCCTTTGCATGTCTGCAATCACTTGATTAACACGATCCAATTCTTCTTGCAGATACACAATCCTCCGAGATTGTTTGTTGCCTTCCATTGGTAAGATCTTTCTCTTTAGGCAGTTAAACCCTTTTCAAAGATTGAAGCTCTGATACCAATTGTTAGGCCCAATATGGAAAGCTAATGTACTGAGAGGGGAGGGGTGAATTAGTACTTTAAATCCTTTTATCAACAATATCTTTACTGTTATGCATAAACCAAAAACTGCTGTAACATAACATAAAGCTAAAACAAATAAGTAACAATCATACATGATTCACTCCATAACACATATATTTTGGTTACACATAAACTCTTGGTTAGAGAGAAAAACTATGGTGGGGATGGCACCCACAACTTCACTACTGCAATAATAAAAAGTGCTCGGTTAGAGCTACATATTTAGATATTTCTGATAGCTTACCCTGTTAGGAGTAACAAGATTTGTTAGATCTACCTTGCTAAAGGATTTTACAACACTTTATATAAATGCTGCACCTGATTAGAGGATTTACAATTTATAGACTTGATTAGAGTCTTTTACCCTGTTAAACGTTTCTCTTACAATTTCAAAATATAATAAGACTTTACAAATATCTGCAACTTTACATTTGAAATGATGTAGCAGATTCTATGTGCTCAAAATAAGATTAGCTTGCCTATAGCATACCTCGGTAACTCATAATGTAACTTGGTAAACCCTTCTGTTGACTCTGTTCTTTGACTATTCTTTGATAACCTTCTCGGTGACCTCTGTGTCTCTATATCAGTCATAATACTCTGTGATTTCTCATGTATCACATAAGTCTTGCTTCATACACATATGCACACACAATTTTCTCATTCACACATATATCTCTAACCCTAAATTCATGCTGTATAAATATACTTCTTATGTCGGTGGTCTGATTCATTGCTTCGATCTTACAAACATGATTTCTCGAATAAATAACCATGCAAAATATTTAATTGGTTGAACTCAAAATTATACAAAATCTATATGTGCAATTTCCAATGTGATAACGGTTCCATGTTCCTCGATCTTGTAACACGTTTTCATATGTGTGTCTAGGTTCAATGAATCTGGTAACACATTTCACTTAGTGTATATCAACTCGGTGTATTATCTTTACTGCTCGGTAGACATAAAATAACACTCGATAGACAGCTCGGTGTATACTGCGTTCTATGACTGCTTTCTTCTGTAACTGACTAGACTGTTCATACCGACTTCTCTGTGTGTACCGACTGCATGATTCAGTAATGCTAACCGACTAGAATATATAGAATGACTTTGGATATAAAACTAATGGCAATTTGATAAGTAGTAACAATCTCCCCTTTTGACATTAGTTGAGATGTTTGACAAAACTACTTTCAAAGTCATTACTCAAAAATCTGTATACTTTACAAAATTTGACTAAACATACAATATATACATTAGTCAATGAAATAGTATAATCAAATATACTCCCCTTATCAATATGCTGTTCAAAACTTTGATTATGTGTGCTCGGTGATCAATACTCTGTAATCACTGTTCTTTCCTCTGTTTACTGCTTGGTTCATTGCTCTTGGATGCTCTGCTTATTCTGCTCGGTATACTCCCCCTGTATACGATACTCCGGCTGTTTGATAATTTGAATACTATACACTCCCCCTGTGTACTTTGATGCTATATATATTCTTGATGATATCCTCCCCCTTTTTGACAAACATCAAAATTTAGTTACCATTTGGAGGTGGCAACTGATCAAAAATGGATTTGTACTTTGTCTTGGCTTTGGTGAGAGCAATAGAAAGTGCATCCTTTACACTGTCCATTAAAGAATTGCATGCATTAATATCAGCCAACAATGAAATTAAGCCATCTAAAGTGCTTCCCTTTTGTGTAGTAGAGAGGTAAGTGGCTCGGTTTAGCTGTTCTTGAGCGGATGAAAGATGAGGAAGGAATAATGTTTGAAGTGTCATTATGTCCATCTTGATCTTGTGTTCTTCATTCCTCAGTTCCAATTGTTGAGCCATTAGCTTTTGTAGCTTAGTATAAAATTTTTGAACTGAATTGGGCTCGAGGGTCAACTTATTTGAGAGATCGGTGATCTCTTTCTCAATTGCTTCTGTTTTATTCTTAATGTCCTTAAGGAATAAAGAAAATGTGCAGAGTTTCTGAAATAATGAAAGAATGTGCTTGAGTTGAGGGGACAACTCAGCAATAAATTTGACAAGTTTTACCTTGCCAACAACAATGGATTTCTGTACTTCCTCTATCATTTTAGCAGTTAGCTCCTTGTATTTTAGTTTGCTCAAGTATTCGGATGCATCTACTCCAAATGTCTTAATCTGATTTAGGAGTTCATCCAATTGAATATGGATGGCTGCATCGGTTGATACTGTAGTTGAAGGTAGCATATCTGATAGTAAGGTCTTTACCTTCTGAAGTAGTTTATTCTTCTTTTGTATGGCTAGTTGCTTCTCCTATTCAGCCTTTGCTTTGCACAGTTCACTGAATTCAATGAGTGCTTGCCCTTTCAATTTGGAGATGCCTACATTGGGCAACACTATCGGTTTTGATAAATCAATTTTGAAACTATGCTTTTTCAACTTCTTTTCTTTACCTTTCACCGGGTGAACCACTACAATAGCTTGAGAGGATTGAGGACCCTCGGTAGGTTTCTTGGTAGAGACAACACTTTGGTCGGTTTCTTTAGCCTCGGTAGTGTCCTTCGGTGTCTCGGTGCTTGGTGTCTCAGCTGTAACATTTTCCGTGCTAGAAGGTGCTTGAGAGGTTTGTTCTTGTGAAGTACCTTCTGCTGTAGACTTTTGACCTTCGGTGCCTTCACCTGTATCCTGAGGAGCTTCGGTTGTAGTAGGTTGATTGATCGGTGGGTAAGGCTGAACTTGTTCCAAAATAGATTCACTGGAGACAAGTTTTGCATAAGCATTGCCTTCTATCATTTCTTGTTCAGGTGCCTCTGCATCCATGATATCTTCATCTATTTGAATGGTGTCAGGAGGGTCTTGCTCGGTGACATCAGGCTCTTGGTCGGTGACATTGACTATTTCCACTGTAGATTGTTCACTAGCATTCTTTCTTCCAAAGATGTCCTTCCATTGCTCTTTTGTTTCCTTCTACACTTCTATATACATGCCATTCATCAATTTCAAGGCCTTTTGTTTTACTGTAAATTGTGTTTGGCTGTTTGTCAGATGTTCTTTTATTTCATCAACCGACATATCAGGAAAGAGATGCACCAGACTTCTTTCTCTGATTTGTTTCTCCGAGTCTAGGGCATATTACCATTTGGTTTCAATATGTGTATATAATTCTTTAGGAATAGAATTACATACTTCTAATGGGACCACTCAGAATTTTAGAAGTGTGCAAATGACAGCTTCTTCAATTTGCCTCTTTTCATCAGTAGATCTGGATTCATATTTGACAAATTTGAATCCACCAAATCCACCATATTCCTTCAGATTTTTACAAAAAATTTCTACACTATGTACATCTACCTTCTTGCTTTTCGCAATCTAAATTTAATTTGCATCTTTAGATTCAGTATCACTTGACTCTTTTGGCAAAATGAGTCTCCAAGTAGATTTCTTGTAAGTTCTAGTTACCTTAGGAACGACAACAATTTTTTGTCTCTTACTCGGTGATGCAGCAGATGCCCTTGTGTTAGGTCTCTTTGTTGGAGGGGTCAGTAGGGCCATTGAAGTGTTCTGTTTCTTTCTCTTCAACACTTTTCCCTTAGGCAATTCGGTGCTAAGTGTTATGGCTGCTTCTTGGGCTTTTATCTCCTCTTTGGTGATGGCTAGAACGTCTTTGACAGGTGTGGAGGAAGACTCTTCTCCAAATTTCTCAGATAATGCATTAATCATCTTTGTAGCTTTTCTTGTAGCCTTTGGTACTACAATGCTCATTTTTACTTTTTCCTTCACCTCTTCATAGGTTCCATACCCCAGCTCGGTAGTATGCCTTGGCAATGATAGATAGGCATCAATTTGCTGTTGTGTGATATCAAAATCAATCTCATAACCCATTGGTGGCAAAGATTGAGTCCTTGGTTCAACAACATTCATATAACAATAATTGGTTCTTTTATTTTGTTTCT
This sequence comes from Cryptomeria japonica, assembly GCF_030272615.1. Classification (NCBI taxonomy): domain Eukaryota; kingdom Viridiplantae; phylum Streptophyta; class Pinopsida; order Cupressales; family Cupressaceae; genus Cryptomeria; species Cryptomeria japonica. The sequence goes on along the minus strand of NW_026728845.1, from coordinate 1,472,519 downwards.
GAATAAACACGATAAACTTTAGATACATGATTAGTGTTATTGTTTAATAATTATCATTATTCTATTTTTATTATCTATTATCATTTGTTTATTTAGTTAATTATTGTTATCATTAATTTTTAATTTATTGGTTTTAATTATTATTTACATTTAATTAGTAAATTAATAAACATTTTTATAATTACTTTATAACACTAATTATAATTATTGTAAGAAGGGGTTATGACATGCTTTTGCCCTTAAACTACATAATGTGATAGCCAAACAAATCAAATTTATATTGAATCATGTTTTAACAAGTTTAGAATAGATGTGGTATAACTATTGCATCTCATTAGCATTTTGTCATGTGATATTTTTTTTTGTTTCAAACTAATCTCTTTGAACTTACATTGGCTCTACTCTTATCATTCTTGATTCTTGGAATCATAAGGCATGCTAATTCAAGATGCGCTTTCTAATTACATACTTCTTAAAGAGTGACATAATCTATTTGACTGGAACATGGAGGTAAGGTTAGTGTTATCACAAAAGTTTGCACCCTTGCTAAGCTATCAACTCAACAACCTTGTGAAACATGGAAACGACCCCAAAGTGTGAGACCTTGCGTGAGGGGTTGAATCTCCAGAGTAGGCCGACTTCCCTCTCAATCCAAGTGTAGGTGTTGAATCAACTCAACACTCCAAATTCTACTTCTAAACCTATCCTAATAGCTTGAAGAGGAAAAGGGAAGAAGGAAATGCTAAAATGAAAGGAGGTGATGCACCAAGAAAAGAGATGTTTCTCTCCCCACTCAGAATTGACACATAGAATCGGTTGAAACACCCTGGAGATGCACAAACTTTAGTTGCATGAAGTGTTAATTCTTGTAGCGTCGGTGGTACAATTCCATAATTCCGATGCATAATAATTGATTACATGAAATCTGAATGTTAACATATATAATAATAGATAAACTATTATTATATACGTTAACATTAAATGATAGATAAATCAAACATGAGTTATGGTATCCACTGATCGCATCATTTCATGTTAACGAGTTAACAAAGGCTGTGATTAGCGATTCATGGTAAATCGCATTCCTTGCGATGAGTCAAGCAAACAATCTGATCTTAGTGTTTGCTAAGTGCTGTATTATCATGAGTGGGACGTAGGGAAGAGATGTGTCTTACCACGTGGGAAGACATATCTCTTCACTACGTACCCTCTTATTCACATATATACCATTCATACAGTGAGGAGGAAAAACAATACAGCAATCGATAAGTGTTGTGCATCCTTCCCTTCACACTGCAGCAGTTTGGATTTGATTTCAGATTATATCTTCATCTCTTCTATCCTCTTGATCAGCATAAGGAATACCTGAAACAATAATCATTAGAATTAGATTGTTGGAGTTAGAACTCTGATTTTTGATTGAAACTATATTGATCACAAAATTTGACTAAATTTAACATGGTATCAAAGCCAGGTCCAGGCTAGGAGCTCCAAGCACATGAGAGGTGTGGCTTAAGGGGGGGGTGTTGGTGTTGGAAATAAGCCACACCCGGACTGACGATGGACTATTCCAAGAGGGGCCAGTAGCTCAGTTGTAGAGCACTCCAACAGCGTATGGAAGGTCTTAGGTTCGAGTCCTAGCTGGTCCATGTTTTAACATGGTATCAGAGCCAGGTTAAGGAAGATCAAATTAAATTTTGTAACGATCATATAGACTTTCACCCGACTCTTAGTAGATCACATTCCTATAATCCTAATTGCAACTGGAGTTAGGTTTGAAGATCGACTAGATGGAGCATCCAATTTTGTATCTTGGAAATTTAGGATCATGCTTGTTTTGAAAGAAAATAAAATGGACTCCTATGTCAAAAGTGAAATCCCTGAACCCTCTGATGATACAGAGAAAATTCATTGGAGCAAGGACAGTGAGAAGGCTCTTAAGATGATTGTGGATTCAATGAGAGATCACATTGTGCAAGTTATTTCTAAATATGAGACAACTTTTTAGATGTTCAAAGCCCTAGCTGACATTTATGAAATCAACAACACTAGCAGGGCTCTCACCTTGAAGAATCAACTACACCATATAAAGATGAGTAAAGGAGAGACAATTACATCCTATATCTTGAGGATTACTGAGCTTAGGGATCAACTATCCACTATTGGACATCTAGTAGACAACAAAGAACTTGCTATGATGGCCCTAAATGGACTTCCTACCTCATGGGAATCGTTCATTCAAGGAATCAGTGCTCGTTCTAAATTTCCTAAGTTTGATAGATTGAAAACCTATTGCATTCAAGAAGAATCTCGGTTTGGCACAAGAGGAGTAAAACAAAACAATGGTAATGAGGACATTGAAGTTCTAAATTCTAATTCCCACAAGAAAGGAAAGAAGAAAAACTTTAAGAGAAAGATAATATAGATGCAAAAGCATATGGATTTCAAAGAATCGATGTTGTTCAATTAATCAAGGAGACAAAGCTCCTTTAAATAGAGTTACAAAGATGATGGTTCTAAAAGAAACAATCATTAACTAGAGGCGAAATTAGAAACAACTTAAATGACCATTAATAACACAAAGAGAAAGATATTATTCTAATACCCTCCCTTAATGGTCATCGTTCTAATTACCAAGAGAAATAACAGAGAAGGTTGCCCCCTTTTTCTCATAACACGTTGCAACATAAGACAAGAGCCTGCCACTAACTTTGCCACTTGAGATGAGTCTGCCACTAACTCTCCCAGAAACTGCAGAACTTTTGGAGATACCCAAAACAACACCAACCGTCCAACCTGATGTTGGAGAACTGTCCCTCCTTGTAACCAGAGACACACCAAGAACAATTGTCACGATTTTGAAGAAAAAATCGGCAAACCCTCCAAACTATTGCAGATGAGCAAGATGCCCAAAAATAGATTGCAAATAAGAGACTAGTGCGGATGTTCGCACAACTACTCCAGGTGCGACGAAAAACAGACTGCAACAAAGCACAATTTTTGAGGAAAAAATCATAAACCCTCATGATTTTTTTTTTCCAAAGGGACAAAAAATATTTAAAAACCCACAGATAATTTTTTAGGACAAAATTATTAAAACCCACAGATTTTTTTATTAAAACCCATCATAATTTTTTTAGGTAAAAAAATATTACAAACTGAAACAAACATCGATGCCCATAAGCCATCTTCACGCTTTTTGAGGCATGAAAAACGAGGTACTGAGAAGATGCTAAGTGCACAAAACCTGACTGCCTTCCAACATCAAGTTGGTCAATGACGCCATCTTGCACGTTTCCCAATGCACGGAAAACAAAAAACTGAGAAGAGGCGTTGGCATGGAATTCAAAAAAATTGAATCCCAATGCAGAAACAGAGGCAGATACAGGTAAAGACTTTAAAAAATGAAGTGCGGTGGGCACGAATTTCAAGAAAAAAATTTCGGCTGACCCAAAAAAATCTGAAGACAACCCAGAAATCCTTGCAAAAAACCCAAAACGAATCTGCTGTCGGAATCTGGATCTGCTGGCTCGAAAATTGAGGCACGAAATTCTTAACGCCCAGAAAATTCTAACAACAACCCAGTTGAGATCTCGAAAAACCCAACAAGAATCTGCAATCGGAAATTTTTTTCGACTTGATCTGAAGGGTAAAAACCCTAATTGAAAATGCAGATTTCCGTCCAATTATGGCAGAAAAAAAATTGCAGGCAGAAAAAAAATTGCATCGCGTGGTTGCGCGAAATGCAGGAGAGACGGGTCGCAGGAGAGGGCAGAAAATAGCCAGAAAACCCTAGTAGCTGCAGCCTAAACAAACTGCCAAAGTAGCAATTTCGAATAAACAAATAAATTTTTCAAAAAAAATTGTTAAAAATTCATGACGAATTTTTAATTGAAAAATTATTTCGAAAATAACCAAGGCTCTGATACCATAATACAGATGCAAAAGCATATGGATTTCAAAGATGCTGTTCAATTAATCAAGGAGACAAAGCTCCTTTAAATAGAGTTACAAAGATGATGTTTCTAAAAGAAACAATCATTAACTAGAGGGGAAATTAGAAACAACTTAAATGACCAATAATAACACAAAGAGAAAGATGATATTCTAATAAAAGGAGGACACAGGCTCAAATGGAAAGCAGTCTTCAAAGAAGAAGAGAGACATTTCTGAAGTACAATGTTTCAGATGTGACCAATATGGGCACTATGCAATGAAGTGTCCAGACATGATCAAGCAGTAGGCTGCAATGGTAGAAGTTAAGAATGGGAGTGATTCTGAGAAACTAGTCTTCTACTCAACCCTCTCTAGTCAAGTCACCTCTAGTTCCAACACATGGGTGATTGACTGTGGAACATCTCGACACATCATTGGATTTCGTGAGCACCTAGATACACTTGTGGAAAATTCAAATGAAGAGGTGACAATTGGTGATGACTCAAATTATCCAGTTATGGGAATAGGAACCTGCAATATCAACCTAAAGTCAGGCATATCCCTACAGTTGACTAGAGTTCTATTTGTACCTAGTATAAAGAAAAACCTTGTTTCGGTTTCTGCACTTGAAGATAGGGGTTACAAATTAACCTTTATGGAAGGAAAGATACTTGCTTGGCCAAAGAACTCCACCATCAATAAAACCCACACCATTGGAGTAAGACAAGGGAGCCTCTACAAACTTTGCATCACTCCATCTCAAGCCTTGATTCATGAGACTCCAGATTCGAATGAACTTTGGCACAAAAGATTAGGGCACCTTCATTTCCATGCCCTACCTAAGATAGAGAAGATGGTGATTGGCTTACCCAAGCTAAGTCACAGTTCTGAAGGAGCTTGCAAGGGGTGTGCCTTGGGAAAGAATACTAAAGGGTCTTTCAATTCTAGCAATAGTAAATCCAAAAATGTATTAGAATTAGTTCATTCTGATTTATGTGGACCCATGTTTTGTACCCTCCTTAGGGGGATTTTTATATTATGTAATATTTGTAGATGATTATTCTAGGAAGGCCTGGATATATTTTTGAGGTACAAAGAGTCTAAAGAAATCCTTTCTAAATTTAAGGAATTCAAAGCTCTTGTAGAAAACATGACAAGTAAGAAAATCATAACCTTAAGAACAGACAATGGGGGGGAATACACTTCTGATATGTTTAAAGATTATTGTAGATGGAGTTAACTGTACCTTATAACCCACAACAAAATGGGGTAGCTGAAAGAAAGAATTGGACTATAGTAGAAGCTGCTAGGGCTATGTTGTTTGACCAAAATATAGAAACCTCATTTTGGGCTGAAGCATCTAGGACAATTGTGTACATTTAAAATAGATGTCCTCATTCTCTTCTTGATAATAAAACCCCCGAAGAAGCCTTTACTGGTAACAAACCTGACAAAAGTCATCTCCGGATCTTTGGGTGTCCAGTCTATATCCATGTTCCCAAAGAAAAGAGATGAAAGTTAGAACCTTCTGGAAAGAAAGGGGTATTTGTTGGGTACAGTGGAACCTTTAAGGCATACATAGTATACATACCTGGACAAAGGCAAATTGAACTAAGCAAAGATGTCATCTTTGAAGAAGATATAGCATTCAGGAGGTCCAAAATCTCTAATGAATTAGAACACCAAGATCCTCCTACAAGCATGGATGAGGATCCCACCCTTGAGATTCAAAGGGAGACCCTTGAAAACGTTGAGCATGAAGTTCAAGACTTACCTTTAGAAGAACCTTATCCTGAAACTAGGAAGAGACCACTTTGGGCTAGAAAGATGCTTCAAGAAGCTGAAAATTATGCTGCTCCATAGGGGACCTTTAGAGAAAGTAAGAGACCTAACACATTTTACAATTATGCTGCCTTGATGGGTGAGATCATTGATGCAAAACCTTCCTGTGTTGGAGATGCTCTCAAGCATCAAGTTTGGAAGGATGCCATGTCAGAAGAGTATCAGTCAATTCTGAAAAATGATCTCTGGAATATTGTGCCTAGGCCTAAAGGCAAATCTATGGTATCTTCTAAATGGTTCTTCAAAATCAAACATGTAGCAGATGGCAACATTGCGAAGCACAAAGAAAGGTTTGTTGCCAGAGGTTTCTCACAAAAAGAAGGTATTGACTATGAAGAGACATTTGCTCCTGTTGCCAGATACACTTCTGTCTGAGCAGTTTTGGCTATTGCAGCATCTAAAGGATGGAAAGTCCATCAAATGAATGTGAGGTTGCTTTTTTGAATGGTAAGATTGAAGAAGTTTATTTGGAGCAACCTGAAGGCCTTGTGATTCATAAGGCTGAATCACATCTCTGCAGATTAAAAAAAGCCCTATATGGACTGAAACAGGCCCCCAAAGCATGGTATGAAAGAATTGATCACTATCTCTTGGGATTAGGGTTTTTCTAAGAATGAAGCAAATCCAAATCTCTACTACAAGGTAATCAATGGTGAATTATTAATTCTTATTCTTTATGTTGATGATCTACTAATCTCAAGAGAGGATCATCGTATTTCTCGGTGTAAGAAAGAATTAGCCTCTGAGTTTGATATGAAGGATTTAGGAATTCTTCGCTACTTCCTTTGATGGGAAGTTTGGCAGCAGGCATATGGTATAATCCTTAATCAAGAAAAATACACCATTGATATACTCAAGAGATTTGGAATGATGGATTGTAGATCCATGACCACACCTATGGAGACAAATTTGCACAAGCTAAAGGAAGCAGCTGCAGAATCAGAGTTTGCAAATCCTACCCTCTACAGACAGATTATTGGATCTTTGACGTATTTGGTAAACACAAGACCTGATATATATGTTATGTTGTTAATACAATAAGTCAGTTCATGTGTGAAAGTAGGGAAATACATCTTGTTGCTGCAAAGCATATTCTGAGATATCTCCGAGGAACTATTGGTTTTGGTCTGAAATATAAACATGTAGACCTTGACCTACATGGATTCACTGATTCTGATTGGGCTTAAGGGGGGGTGTTGGTGTTGGAAATAAGCCACACCCGGACCAACGATGGACTGGTCCAAGAGGGGCAAGTAGCTCAGTGGTAGAACACTCCAAAAGCATATGGAAGGTCCTAGGTTCGAGTCCTAGCTGGTCCATGTTTCAACATGAAGGACTTCGAATGCATGTATGTAGGCTAGAGCTTGCTAAATGTCAAGAGGGGAGAAGGTTTTCCACAAGTCACACCCAGAAACAGGTTAACACAACATATAGGTGAGAGAAAGCCACAAACATACACTTACAATGAAGGTAAGAACACATACACAACATGCATAAGTTGAAGTAAGGCAAGAATGATGATTTCACATTATAAGGCCAATGGTTAAACTTACAGTTGCAGAAATGCAAGATAAATACAAGTCTTTAAGAGAAGTGAAAGAGCATAGAATAGCTCGAGCCAGCAAGGAGAGAACCCTTTACAATGAGGCTTAATAGCCTTTATATAGAAAATTGGTTGCAGAGGAGAGACCATTGGTCAAGGAAGAGAAGTCTTGACCCTTATGTATGCAAAAAAATGTCGGCCAGGGAATGCAGGGAAGTGCATGCACCTGACATGGTGTACATGCAAGCAACCTGACCATACCTTGACAAGGCAATCCCAAGAAGAAAAGTACTTCTAGAAGGTGGATTGCCTGACATTCCAAAGTTAGAGCATGCAGGCATGACATGAAGGTGAACAAGTAACCATAAATAAGCATGGCCTTGTACTCCACTTGATGGAAATCCTGCAAAAATCATTAAATGCGCCCCTGTAGCTCCATGAAAGAAAGTGTACAAGTCGCAAGAGTTGGTGGAGCATTAAGAGGTTTGAGTGCTGATCATGCCATCTTGAAGTGTTGGGAGTCGTCGGAAGTCAGAAGACTTGGGAAACTTGGGTTTCCGGAGTTTGGAAGGAGAAGGGACTTAGAACTTGGGAACTTCGGGATTGCAGAGTTACGAGGTTTTGGGGAAGAGAAGAATTGGGAACTTGCAACTTTGGGGTTCCGGAGTTACGAAGTTCTGGAGAAGAGAAGACTTGGGAACTTCGGGGTTCTGGAGTTACGGGGTTCCAGGGAAGAGAAGACTTAGGAAGCTGGGAACTTCGGGGTTCCAGAGTTATGGGGTTCTGGGGAAGAGAAGACTTAGGAATTTGGGAAATTCGGGGATCCGGAGTTATGAAGTTCCGGGGAAGAGAAGTCTTGGGAACTTCAAGGTTCCGGAGTTCCGAGGAAGAGAAAACTTAAGAACTTGTGAACTTCGGGGTTCCAGAGTTATGGGGTTCCGGGGAAGAGAAGACTTAGGAACTTGGGAACTTCGGGGTTCCAGAGTTATGGGGTTCTAAGGAAGAGAAGACTTAGGAACTTGGGAACTTTGGGGTTTCGGAGTTACGGGGTTCCGAGGAAGAGAAGACTTAGGAACTTGGGAACTTCGGGGTTCAGGGTTCCGGGGAAGAGAAGACTTAGGAACTTCCTTCTGACAAGACAACACTTAAACACTTCACGCCTCCATTGGTTTTCTCCTTGATCAACTGGGCAGTGCTGGTCCATGGAACATATCTTTGATCGGTTGTCATTGATGGACCAATGTTGTCATAAAATGACAATGGTTAGTAAGGCATAGGTTTTATTTCATTTATAAACCTTTTTGCTAGAGTTGGAGCATCATCAATTGGATTTCTTGGTATGAAATGAGCAACCTTGGTAAGTTTATTCTTTACCACCAATAATATTATGTTTGTATGGTATCATTGGCAACCTTTGTTCAAAATTCATTGTAATGGCTTGTCACCTATGATATGGTATATCATGAGGATATAACAATCCAGTTGGGTAGTCATGTCTCTGACACTTTAACACTTTGCGACAAAGAGTACTATTTCATTTCCGACAAAAAAGTACAACTTATTTAATTCAAGGGTCCCGTTTTATTGGGGAAGACTGTTCAGCCCAATTAAGCCCAAGAGTGCGGAACATCCAACTAAGACAACTCGCTTCTTGGCCCACAAGTAGCGCAAATAGACAAATCCATCACTTGAGTTGCCTATTTAATCTTGAGGGAACCTGTCTACTGCCTATCCCTAATATATTTAATCTGATCTCTTTTGAATGGCTGATGTGCTGCATAAATACCCCTCAATGTTGATGGAAGGTTACATCTCTCTCAACGAATATCATCCTTGCAAAGGTGGTGACCCCTCACTCAGTGTCATTTGCCTTTAACTAATTAATCTGCTGCTGATTATTGCACCTGATCATTGATTACTAACCTGTATTAATGTAAGCATTAAACTATTTGTTGTATTGTTATTTTAATATATGGATCGCTGCATTTATAAAGTTTATGCATTGATGCAAATCAAAATGCTACCCTTCAATGTAATGAGGTTGTTGTCCTCCCATCGCTGCTTCATGAAGATGTTTTATGGCCTGATATATTAACGCCCGCAGAACATCGTGAAGTCTTATAAATAAGATGATTTTCTGAGCAATGATATCCCTTTCAAGGCTTTTTTCATGGCGGGGGCATGACCGGGGACATTGGCATAATAAATATGAAATAGTCTCCCTATACATTGTCCATAACGACCATTTCAAGTCCCTATCTATAACGACTGGTTCAAGTCCCTAGCCATTTCAAATCCCTATCTAGTCTTCCCACACTGTATCCATTTCAAGTCCATCCCTCGCTACTAACAGCACTAACTCACTTTCCCTATCTAGCCATTATTAAGTGTCGAAGTTCAGTGGGGTCAAGTCTACCTACCTGCAGCTGGACATTGGCATAATAAATATGGCTACTAAATTATCTGCTACCTCTTGTTTTTGTGAATACAACCAGCTTGTCACTGTATTTTTCTCATTTTTAATTAAAGCTGTCTTTCTCTTCCCTTTATTAGAATCCTCTTACCTACTAGTATATTCTGGAATAAATGGCATAGATGTGTTGTGACTTTTGTCTGTTAGTTTTTACTTTTTGCTTCACTTTACCCAACAAACTTTGCCATTTTAATCCTATGTTCCAACTTTATTTAGCCACAAACCCTAACTCGATGTTCACTTTTACCAAATAAATGGTGCCCAAACCTATTATAACTCCCCTGGAAATCACATTTTGGATTGATTATTGCTCAAAATGGTGGTGAACTGCATGAAGGGTCATTTTGGCTTGAAAGGTCCTTCTGCAAAATCCTGGAGAAAAATGATTTGCTGCAACAGCATGTGTTTTTTCTGAAGAATGAAAACTACCACCACTCTTTTTATCGTCATTTTGGTTTATGTTGAAATTTACTTTGCTCTACATCTCTCACACAACATTGCTGCTCATTTTCACTAGCAAACAAATGTGACAGCAAATAACAAACTGAAATAAAGAAGAGAACACACTAGGTGTTTTTGACGAAAGTAAAATAACGAAAATAAACTAAAAAGCAGCAGGTGATTGTGGCGTAACTTGCAATGAATGAGAATGACCACCACTGCAGAATCTGGCTGAAAATCGTTTTCTTATTCTTGGCTGCAATTGTTTCCTTCTCTAATTCAAGCTGTTAAAAAGTCTCAAACGGCAATGGCATAAATAATTTTGAGGGTTTGGTTCATATTTTAACATGTTTAGGGTTGTACAAGGCATAGTAGCAAAAATAGTTTAGGGAAAAAATCGGCAAACCAAAAGTAAAAGATTTTTTGAAAAAATCGGATTAAAAAAAAAAACATAAAAAATTGTAGAAAAAGAGAAACTATTTTTTAAAATAACTTCAGGGCATTTCCATAGCATAGAGATATAAAAAGCAAATAAAATAGAGTCTATGAAGTAACTGAGATCAAAAGTTAACAGACAAATAGTAAAAGTGAAAGCCATTTTGAAGGTGATCCAAGAATTTCATTGTGATTGAGGCAAGGAGTTTTGTAGGGTTAATTCAATATTTTAGAAAGCTTATCAAATCATATTCCACAATTGCAATGCTTTATATCATAGTAACAAAAATCATTTGGGGGAAAAATTGGCAAACCAAAACAATAAGATTTTTTGAAAAAATTGGTAAGAAATTGGATTTTAAAAAATCGTAAAAATTTGTAGAAATATAGACACAAACTACTTTCTTTTAAAAACTAAGGGCATTTCCATAGCATAGAGATATAGAGAGTAAATAAAATAGAGTTGAAACCCATGAATTGTAGAAAATAGATTTTGTTGTTTATATTCATATTGCTGATTACGTAGGCAAATATTCATTTAACTTTTTAAAAGGGCAGTCACCAAATACACCAAATAGTTGTCTAAGTCTGAAATCAAAGATTAACTAAGTCTAGAAGTAGTTAAGATCAAAATTTATCAGACTGAGATCCAACTATTGTTAGGAATTTAGTAAAAAGTGGAAGCCATTTTGAAGCGATCCAAGATTTTCATTGTGATTGAGGCAAGGAGTTTTCTAGGGGTATTAGCTAAAGTCTATGAAGTAGCTGAGATCAAAATTTATCAGACAGAGATCCAACAATTGTTAGGAATTTACTAAAAGTGGAAGCCATTTTGAAGTGATCCAAGACTTTCATTGTGATTGACTTTCATTGTGATTGAGGCAAGGAGTTTTCTAGGGGTAGTTAAATATTTGAGAAAGCTTATCAAATCATATTCCATAGTTGCAATGCTTTATATTCCTTGATGGCAATTGGTAAGTCTTTTATATGGGGTAGAATTCAAGTTTAGCTGAAGTAAAAGATTAGCAAGCCACTGGTTTTGGCAATACCTAGCTTGCAACTACTATTTTAGGTAGAGACAAATTTTAATGATTGTGTGTTGAAGGCTCTTTTATTACAACTATGTAAGCTTGTTTGTTGTCATTCATATTTATTTTGTGGAGCACTTTAGATATATTGCTCACATAATGAATTGTATGTCTTTGTTTGAGCAAAAAATAACTATATCAATTATAAATTAAAAATCATATAACTATATCTACATAGATTAAATATGTCTTTGAACGTTTAGTGATGTGGTAGAAAAACGTTATTGGTGAAGTAGCCACCAAGGTTCAAACCCCTACTGGGCCATTGAGCTTGTGGGCTTTCTACTTTCGTTGGGTCGTTGAGCTTATGGGTTTGAACAAGTGAAGTGTGAGGAATGATGAACCCCCCGAAGATGGACAAAAAAATAAACTTTTTCAACGTTGATTCCACATTGACTCTGATTTTGTCTTAGACCAACCCTATTTCTCAGCATTTCAATAATTTCACGCGTTTTTCTAGGATTTTGCAAGTTTTTACAATGATATTTGGGGTTTTTAACATGATTTTAACGTGATTTAAATGCAAAAAATCTTTGAAAATTGGGTCAATGCTTGGCCAACGATTTTTACATGAATTGGGATTTTTTTGGGGAATAAATCGGCTAGCTCCAGAATTCAGGATTAATCGGGTATAATCACAATTTTTTGCAGACTATTGCTTCATTGGTATAAGGGGTGTGGGAGGGGCTTGTAAGGGGGTCCCCTTGCCCCCCCTAATTTGGGGATTTCTAGGGGACATCCCCATAGCTGTTTCATGTCCCCTGCCATCCCTATAGCACCAGACACAGCTGTTGGGATGGGGATGGGGATTTCAGTTGCGGGAGGGGATGTCCCTGTGTAACATAGGAAAACACTACTCAACATGTGGGTTCAAATTGTCTGCCAAGGATGCTCCTCTTTCACTGGTTTCCTGGTCATTTATTTAGTGTTCTTGCATAATATTTAAAGTCAAAGATATATACAATAACTTAGTCTGTATCTGGTTCTACAGTCTCTTCATCTATAACGTGTTTCTTGTATGTGATTTTGGTACAATGCACATTTATAACAATAGTTCTCTTATATAAAATGGTGGAGTTGATTGTAATGTATTTGTTGGTCTTTGATACTCATCGTTAATATATAAAAATTTATTTGTTGGTAATAACAATGGCTAGGTTTAAAATTGCTGACATTAAATACTTGACAATGAGCTACCTAGATGTATCTTCTGCATGATTTTTAATCAGGACGTTCAGCTGATACCATTTTCTAGTCTAACATGCAACTGGTGATAAACATATGATTGGTACTTTTGTTTCTAGTTTGATATAAATATCTTTAGAGAAAGAAAGAAAGGAAAAGCTTTTTTACTACGAGGAGGAAATCTTCGTACTTTTTAGGAACGATGTTGAGTTTAAGTCTGTTTATTGTTATTATTAACATCTAAATATATTCTTACGTTATTCTTGATGAGACCGATGAGACTCTGAGATTCAGCTATTTTACCCCTTGTATGATTGCTACTTAATATTTAAATCATGCCACGAGGATGGTACTTCATCATGTACTTATTTTGACTTCTGAACTGACACATCTCTGAATTGTTCAGGATATGCACTAATGATTTTCTTGTCAAATTACAGTGCCATCATAGGTATTTGCTGCACCTCATAGAAATGCTGGCCTGTTACTATAACGAAGGGCACAATTCAAACAGTGTCCAAGGATCTGCAGAGTAATCTCAAGCACATCATTTCTTAATTTACAAGCATTGTGTGGGGATATTGTATTTTTTAAAACCTAACAGCTCAATTGACTGGAGCTATTACTTTTTAATTTAGGTGCCACCATAATTGGGGGTCTACGCTTTAGCTATTTCCATAACACATATAATGAGCTCATAATTGTAATAACTGAGGAAGAAACTTAAATGTAACTTCGTTTAAGCCTTTCGGTGACTTTGTTGACCTGTTCGTAATGGATTTCTCTTACTAGAAAATATAGTTACTGGCGGAAGGCCTGATTGTTATGTCCACCATGCAAAAAAATTAACTTAAATTTGTGGGATTTAGCTATTCTGCTACTGGGTTGGCTGGAATTATAGTCAGTGTTTGCGGAGCTGTGTATTGCTTTCTTTGTTTTTCTATCTTTTTCCTCAAGAGTTGGAGGCTTGAAATATGTATATTAATTTCAAGGAACCATTGAAATCTTAGTGGCTTCATCGATAGCCAATGTGCAGAGGTGGAACAGCATCTTGTCACCTTGACATCCTTACAAGATCAACAATATACAGGCATCTTTATATCCTTTTCCTAGTCACTTATTTTATTTGAGATCATGGTGTTGTGTTCTGAGTAACTCTAACACGGGCAGATGAGGTATTGTGACCTGAGCAGATGTAAAGAGAGGGTCTTTGTATGACCAATGAATTGTTTTGGGACGACAGAGCAGAAGTTTTATCCTTAAAATTATGGGAAAATTGCATATTAATTGTCCGTGAGGAGTTGTATGCTACTGAATAACTATTTTCCAAACTTTCTGGTGAAACAATAACATCATATTTCTTTAGTTTCTGTTATTGAAATTTGCGTCTTCACTCTACTGTGTCTTGAACCAGTTGCCCGAGGTGCAATGCTATCTGTACTAAACGAATATTATCAAGTGCGTTTTCCTTGAAAATTCCATTTGATTAAAGAGTTTACAGTGGACTTACTAACTGATGTACACTTGAATAGGTGTGCTGTGCTTATTGTGCTGTCTTTTCCTACAGACACTCATGGATATTCTGACAATGGTGAACATATTTTAGTTGAGGGGACCAGAAGCTGCTTGTCCTATTCCATTCTTAAGTGGCTGATTTTATTTTAGGACATGTTCTCACGCCCAGGGTTAACCGTACCAAGGTTGGAGGAGGTGTTGCCCTGAGCATGAGTTTCATTATACTCCTTTGAACTCAGAGGACTGTCAAATAAACTAACAAATAATAAACATGAACAAATTTTATTCTCGAGCTTCTTGCAAAAATGAATAAATTTTAGATTCCAAGCAACCCTGTTGAGTCGTTGAGATTGCATTGTCCAAATGACATTAAATTGAGATGCAAGTTTCAGCTGAGCTTTGTATGTTGGAGGCTGGGCTGGCTTTGTACTCTGTTATCGGAAATGTTCTCGAAAGGATCAAAACTAATCATACGGTTCTGGAAAATAAAATTTTGGTTATTGTTGTTGTAGTTCTTCACCTTATCATATACTTTGTAGTTGCATGTACTCTCAGTCTTCTCATACAATTTAGTATTTGTTTGGCTATACTCTACTAAGCTTTGTACACATTGTAGCGAATGCTAGGCTAAATGATGCTGTATGTCTTAAAATACGCAATGTTTAAATATTATATATTGTATAAAATATGCTATACACAATAATATACTTGATTAATCAATGACATAAATAATCGAAAGTATTTGCCGTCTAGTTTTGTACTCAGTTTGGAGTAATGGCTTAATGCATCTATATGGTTTTGCGCTCACTTTGACATGTAAACCAATCCTATAGGATAATTTTCTAATTTGGTTGGATTGATATGATGTTTGCGCATGATGTCATCTCATAGATTTGATCTTGATCCTTTTAATTGTAGAATATAATTCAAATTATTAGAGAAATTAGATTTCCATATTTCATCTATTATTTTCTTTGGCTTTGTATAATGATAGATTATAGAGTATGATTTGAAATATTGAAGAAAAAAATTTCCATGCAATAAAAATCCAAAAGCTTTGATAAATGTTAATCAACATTTAGTCGATTGAAGCAATCTTACACTTTGGTTTGAAGTTGGTTTTGTTTATTTGTTGTGTTATATTTATGTATAAAAATATCTATTAGAATTCATTTTAGAGAATGCAACTAGAGATGGAATGAATATTTTAGAGCATCATCTAAAACAATCATTGATATTTATACTCTTTAGATTTAATGTGCATGTGTTTAACTTGTTTATTGTCAAGGTATTTTAAAGTACTATCTATTCTATAAGGAAAATTTGAAAGAGAAAAAATAATTTTAAAATAAAAAAGTATTTACTAGTTAAGTTTAAGGATACAAAGTGAGTTTGCATATGAACTATAGATCTAGAACAAACAATGTTGAGCTAAAATAGATTTGAGAATATTGTGATTTTGATCCACACAAGATTGTTTGTATGAGAATTTGCTTGTAGCAACCCAAGAGTTAGAGGTCAATGAAAAACACAAGGATAAGAGAAATAATGTGACAAGAACAAATTGTGTTTTCATCAATGATGCAATAAGATCAATTGGATCCCATACAATGTAAATGAGCTTGCTTATAAATGCAAGGCTATGAGAGCACACAATCATGACATGTGGCTCAATGAGATACAAGGATGGGTAGGAGAAATAATTAAATATTTGACTAACAGTGGATCAATCATTGAAGGTGTAATGTGATAAGAAGATAACACCATAAAAGATGCAATTTCTCATAGGAACACCTTTCTTAGTGCATTATTTCCTAAGTTTCTCATATGCAAACTACAATGAATGCATTATCTTAATTTGTAAAGTGTAATTATGAGACATAATTTACATAACAATTTGCATCCATATATTGCATATAAATATAATCATATACATCAATCTACAAACAATTGTTACTCATAGAATTAATTTATTTGTTTATTTAATTATTCATGGTGTGATTATATTCATCTTATATAACTTGATTCATTGTATTCCAAAAAAATATTAATTAATCTAAATTGATTGAACCCTTAAACAACCAACTAATATAAATATAAAACAGAACACACAACATTTGTAATCAAGTCAAAATAACCTCATTATATTTATCTAGTTTGCATTGTAATTGCCTCGACAATCTACTTATCTATAGGTCATAGCCCCATAAATCTTTCTACGAAAAAGATAGGCAAACTTAAAGTTGATTTAAAAAAAAAATTAAAAATGGAGGATTTAAATGGGGGAAAGTTGGATTAGAAAATGAAGCAACAAAATGCGAAAAGGGATAAAAACTTGTTTTTGAAATTTTGAGGCATTTCAATTGTATTAGAGATACAAAGCAAATAAAATTGAGGGTTTGGACCATGAGCATAATATGTTTTTTATGTTCATATTATGCGTTGCAGTGCATTACATTGTATAATGCATACCTTTTTATGTTCATATTATTGATTGCATTGCATTGCATTGCATTACAATGTATAATGCATACTTTATACTAAATGTAACTATTTATTTTGAATAGGCAACAATGATAATAATCCTAGTCATATGGTAAGGATAAAAATATATAATAATTATTTATAAAATCAATGCAATTCCTTTGCTTACATCTATCATTGTTTTTAACAATCATGATTGAGAGCATAATATTAAAAATTTAGGACTACTTAATGTGTTATTTGTAATTTGAAGTAGTTTTTAGACCAAGTTGAAAGTAATGTTAAAAGAAACCTTATGAAGTAAGATGGTCTTAAAACGTTATATTACCCATTTGTTTCAAAATGAATTGGCATACTTGTAATGGCACATGCATATCATTGATTACTTTTACCACTAGGATAAATTGTTTTAACACAAATATATTTGCGTGACTCCTTTTGCATCACAATTGGGTAGTTGATTGTATTGTCATCCAAATAACGTTAAATTGAGATGCAAGGCTATCTAAAATTTTCATCTAAGGGCCAAAACTAATATAGTTCTAGAAATGAAAATTTGGTTATTGCTATTGTAGTTGTTCAACTTATGATGTATTCAATAATTACATATACACTGTCTTTTCTCATACATCATGTACAATTCAATATTTTCTTAGCTATACTCAACTAAGGTTTGTAAACATTGTATAGATGTTAGGCTCGATGATGCCTTGAATGCCATATAATCTACAATTATTCATATACTCAGCTTACCCCATTAAATGATTTCTTATGCATTCAATGGAACAAATTTTGATTAAATCCAAAGTTATTTCAATTTGTTATGTATGCTACCAAGTTTAAAAGAAAACTCTATTTTTAGTTATTTTGTTTCTTGAGTCTCTTCCATTTAGTGCATGGTCTTTATCATTTGACACCCATTATTTATAGTCAATTTGAGAGATCTTAATTGGTTCCCTTATGTTCAAGAGCATCTCTTTCTATTACTTCATTTTGCCCCTTATTATGTCAAAGGCGTTCACTATATGGAATGGACAAGTTGTTAGGGCACATCCATGACTAACACTGCACTTGTATTGATGCAAGATGATGGCAGAAATATTGGCCGTTCATTCATTTTGCCCTCACCATGTGATCACCTTTTTTGGTATTGATATCCCATTGTTGCATTAGCAAGCAATTTTTATTTCTTGGTATACTAGAATTAGCTGCTCGACGTTTTCACAGAGGCAATGACATCTTAAATGCTCTTGATTGAATTGGAGTATACTATTGATTGCTTCTTGGATCTAGTTTTATAAATGAAATAAGATGTGACTTATATAGGATTCCCAAGGCACTTTTGAGTTTAGGCAAACATAAAACAATCAATTACCAAAATTGGGACTAGATTCCAAATTATGAATGCTAACACTAGCAAAGCCTGCAATCTTGGAGGAATTTTTGCAAGACGTGGTTGGTCGACACCCTGGTTCCACCATAATAGGCCCTTTGAAAGGGAGCCACGAGTCTCATGGTATTTGATGTTAGATCATGTCCTAATTTAAATATTTGATGCCAGTTAAATTGCGAGATTAGTATTGAAATTGTAGGGTAGGATAGTGCCCATATAGGACTAAAATGATCTAAAAAAAGAACAATAAAGTAGGGGTCCAAATACAACGTGAAATTTTAAGGGGATACAATTTACTACACTACACTCTTGCACCTTTCTTCTCCTCCTTGGAATCCTATTTCAATTCTGCATCAAACCATGTGTCCCAACATGAACTTAGAAATTTAAGTTCTCTACATTTCATTTTTCTTGTTGTTTTCCCCTTGCACTAGTTTTGTAATAGTTGATTTTGGACTCTTGGCGTTACTGGAACATGATGTTCCAAGTTACAGTTCTTCTCAAAATCCACCCTACACACTTATCTTAGGCTTCAATCAGATCCAATTTCAGATAAAATCTCCTCCAAAAGTTAGTATATCAAACCATAATTTTGTTCCCCTTGTGCTTGAAATACCAATGCATGTTGTTAACCTTGGTTCTAATATAGTAGCTGGAGAAATCTATGAAGATAACCTAAATAAATAGAGATGGACCAAATTATTGAGGATAAAAGCAATGGGATAAAACCCTTAAGAACAATATAAGGAAGAAAAAGAAAAAGGAAAGATGAACCCAGTTGTTGAGGATAAGACCAAAGAGGTGACCCCCAAGAACCAAATAAGGAAGGACATAACAACCAAGTTTCTGTAAAGTCAATATTTGAAGAAGTGGAGTCCGTAGTTAAGGACCTTAATGTTAACTTGGTGGATTCTCAAACTTTTATAAAGTCAAACAACCTTGCAGAAGTTTAGATTAATTTAAATAGTCCACCTTAAACCCCTCCCCCAATGAGCCAAGAGTTTAATTAGACACTGGTAGGCGACAAAAATGTGAAATATAGGGGGACGAAAAATTGATATAGAAATTGATACAAGGAAAGAAAGAGCTACACAATTTTTTTTGTAGATTTCCTAAACAATATTGTTAATGGATATAGACCTAAAAGATTTGATCTGATATTAATCAAGTGAAGCTTGATAGGTTTATGATTTCTAATGATTAAAATATTCTCTAAAACTTAACTCTCACAACTTTACCCATAATTGTTTTGATCACAATCCTCTGCTTTTAAATTGGGAAGTTGCTCCTAAAATAGGTCTGTATCCTTTTATATTTGAAATCATGTGATCTCTAAACCCAAATTTCAAAGGTCTCATCACCGCCTAGTGCAATATCCCTATCTAAGGTACTCCGCTATACAAAATAGCTCAAAAACCTAAAAAAAAAAATCTAAGTTAAGAGATGGAATATATACACCTTTGACAACATCTCTCAAAGAAAAGATCGTATTCCTGTAGATCTCAAAGAGACATATGATGTTGTGGTTCAAGTGGGTAATCACGAGCTGAAGATATACCTATAAGCAAGACAACTGAGAGAAGATTAGATTTGCTTACTAAAAGAAGGAATATACTGGAAGTGAAAATCCAAAATTCAATGGCAATAGGATGGGGATAGGAATACTAGATTTTGTCACCAACCAAACACGAAACACAAAAAAAAGGAACACTATAAGAAGAATAATTGATAGCAATGGGAAAATTTGGGACAATGAGGAGAAAATTTGATAGGTTGTTGTCTGATTCTTTTAGGAAACTTATAGAGACAATGTGAGGGAAGCTGACTAACATGATACAATTTTTGATGTTATGCCTAAGATTTTGACTAAACAGGGCAACAACCTTTTAATGAAGGATATTTTTAAAGATGAATTTAAAGCTATTGTTTTCTCTTTTATTGCATTCAAAGCACTTGGACCTAATGGTTTCCCTCCAAATATCTCCCAAGAGTATTGGGAAATTGGTGAAGAGGATGTAATTTCTTCAACTAAAGATTTTTTAGATTCTAAAAAAATCCTAAAGCAATTAAACTCTAATTTTATTTCTTTAGTCCCCAAAGAAGAATTCTAAATGCTACTTGGATTTAAGATCGACAAGTCTATGCAACATAGTTTACAAGATCCTCTCTAATTTAATACTTAACTATTTGAAGCCTGTTCTTCCCAACCTCATTTTTAAAAACCAAAAAGGATTTGTCCAATAAAGACAAATATTGTATGTTTTTCTAACAACCCATGAGATTCTCCACTCTATGAAAAATAAAAAGAATATAGGTATGGATCTTAAACTTGATATTTCAAAAGCCTATGATAGATTCTCTTCTCAATTCCCTTTTACCACACTCCAAAATTTTGGTTTGTAAGATATAATTATACAACCTATAGAGGAATGTGTTACCACCCCAAGATTCTTAGTTTTGGTTAATGCTATTTCTAGGGGCTTCTTCCCTAATAAGGAGGCCTTAAAGATTGGGGGACCTTCTCTCTCCTTACCTTTTTATTGTTGTTGATGAGGTCCTTGGTAGAAATATTGATAAACTCATTGCTCAAAAAATTCTTAAAGGCATTCATACTGCTTCATCGCTCCCTCCCTCTTCTCACCAATAATTTGTTGATGATACCATCCTTTTTAGACATTTGTCAATCCAAGAAGACCAACAATGGAAGGTCATGTTAAATAGGTATTCTCAAGTTTCATGACAACATATCAATTGAAACAAGAGTATCCTATAGTTTTTCAATACTGATGATAGGTTATAGAATAAAATAACAAACATTATTGGCTATTAAAATGAGTCCTTACCTACTACCTATCTAGGGTTTCCTTTAGCAACAAGGAAACTATCTCATAACTATTGGTTTAGAATCACAGAAAGAATACAGTGGAAGCTGGCGGGATGGAAAGGTACGATGCTTACTCAATTTGGGAAATGGCAACTTTGAAAGATTGCCCTTCAAAATATTCCTGTGTTTTACCTTTCCTTTTAAAAATTTTTCATGCTCATAGAAAAAAAGATAGAACTAATACAAAAATAATTCTTATAGATAGGGGTTGAGGAAAAAAAGTTAATGGCTTAGTTAAATGGGATACTATTTGCAAGGCTAGATTGCTAGGGGGTTTGGGGCTTAGGAAATTACAACCCTTCAACAACTCCCTCCTGGCTAAGATTGGTTGGAACCTTCTGTCAAAAGAAAATGATTAGACAAAGATTGCCCAACCTAAATATTTAGGAAGGGATGATTTATTCTCCCCATCACTGCCAAGGGATCAATCATTTGGAACAATATATTGAATACAAAAAAAGTATTAATCCAAGGTGATCTACAGTAATATATTAAAAAAGTCCATAGGTTTAGTTCTACCTTTATCTTTGGGCTTCAATCACATTAGTTCATAATATGTTCTATTTTCTAGGTTCATTTAAAAACCTAAACCTTGTTGATTTGGTGTGCAATTTTCAAGTGCTCACTTCCAAGTTACTCCTAGAAACCAAAGATCGCAAATCACAATCAACGTCCATGTTTTTTGATTTTCACAAATTTATAAAATACTAGTTGTTGAAGCCTTCATAGTTTTATTTTGTTCTTGAGTCATTTCCTTATGTTTGATGCATGTAGCTTCTTATACAATGACGTGGTATTGTGTTTTGATTTATTACCAGTTGCACATATTATATGTAGACACATAGGGAATCCCACATCTTGAAGGAAACTTTCCATGTGGCTTAGTTAAATTTTTACATATCTATGCTAATTCCTATCAATTCACGACTTATTTTGAGAGAATGGTTTAAAATATAACTACATATTGTCTAATGGTACAATTTTCTAATGAAGTGGGTACATTCCACAATCCTTCACACATCTCCTCTCGACATTCCAAAATATATGACTATATATATCTTATCTCCATCAAGATACAACCTCCTATGAAAATAGGTACATTCTTGAATCCTTTGTATATCTCCACCTACCCACAATCCATACACATTTGAATCTATCTTATCTATTTCATTTGAAATTTATTTTCTAATAGATATTACTATTTTTTTATTAGAATTCAAGCATGAAATATATAATAATTCTCAATGTAACCACATATAAGAATGATATGTATTTAATTAGTCCAGTTCATTCACAACTAAATTTTTATCACTTTTTTCATTTCATTCACCCCTTTTAAATTGTAAATTATATAGAAAGATATAATTTTTATTCAACTAGTACAATATATAAATAAATTGTAAAAAATTCCGTGAAAGTGGTTACACCACCCACCCTTCATGTATCTCCTCCTCGACACACTCCAAAATATTTGGCCATATATATCTTATCTTGTTCATGTCGCAATCTTCTATTGAAATAGGTTCATTGTAGAATTATATCTCCACCTCCACATATTCCAACTTATTTGAATCTATCTTAATCTATTTCTACACATATTCCCACATATTTAAAATTTGTTTGCTAATAGTACTACTTTTTCTTTGTCATAATTCAAGTCCGCGATATACAATAACCACATATATCCATTTTTCATATAGTTTATTTACAACTACTCTTTGAATTATTTTTATGTTATCCACCCAATTTAAATCCACAAGCCACGAGAGAAAAATATTTTAATTTGGATTGTAAATTATACAGTAAGGTACAATTTTTTATGCAAATCTTATACAATGTTAAAATTTGTACAACTATCATAACCTTTATTGAATTTAGGGTTCGTTTTGGGAGATTGGTTTAATATAGTTACATATTGAATGAATGCCACAATAGACAAAAGGGGCAATGATTAGGGTAGTCAAAGTTTGTGAGTTCGGTAAGGAAGATGAAACTTAATGGATAAGGCATACAAGGAAAAACATGTAAACGATGCTGGGAACGCAGGAGGTGATATTTTGAAGTAAAATTCAGTCCTGGAAAATCACCTGCACGAGATTATCTCCGAATAGGATGTTCAGAGAATTTCATATGCAGAAAGCTCGAGGGATTGAGAACGACGACATGAAAAGTGCATGAATATGGTTGTTGGAGTGTTATTGAAGAAAGCCAAGCTGACAGTTGTGGTTGATAAGAACGAGTCTTAATGTTTTGATAATAATAAAAGCTGTAAAGATTGCTTGCAAGCATAAATATAGGCTATTTTACGAGATTTGGAGTCCCTCAAATCAAGGAAATTGACCATATATTGATTAAGCACTGTGTTGAGGCTCGTATTGGCACTGGTTCAAATAGAGTCTCAGATGGAGCGTTCATATGCAGAGAATTGTGAATTCATGAGGTGCAAATTCTATGACATGTTGGAGATGTAAACGATGCTGGGAATGCAGGAGGTGATATTTTGAAGTAAAAGTCAGTCCTAGCAAATGATCTGCACGAGATTATCTCCGAACAGGATGTTTAGAGAATTTCATAAGCGAAAAGCTCGAGGGATTGAGAACGACGACATGAAAAGTGCATGAATATGGTTGTTGGAGTGTTATTGAAGAAAGCCAAGCTGACAGTTATGGTTGATAAGAACGAGTCTTAATGTTTTGATAATAATAAAAGTTGTAAAGATTGCTTGCAAGCATAAATATAGGCTATTTTAGGAGATTTGGAGTCCCTCAAATCAAGGAAAATGACCATATATTGATTAAGCACCGTGTTGAGGCTCGTATTAGCACTGGTTCAAATCGAATCTCAGATGGAGCGTTCATATGCAGAGAACTGTGAATTCACGAGGTGCAAATTCTATGACATAGGTTGGAGAATATTTCAGTGGGCCGCTTTGTAGCTGAAGGGATATTGAAAGCTTAGATGGTAGTCAAAGGGACATTGAAAGGTGGTTTCAAATGGAAAACACCTTTCATGGGCTTCCTATCTTCATCCCTTCACCATCAAACGACTAGGAGGAAGAGGGAAGGGGAAAGAGAATAATGAAGGCATGGGGGTGGATGGTTCAAATGTAGAGAATTTGAAATTCATCTTGAGTATGGAAGATGCGCCCCCCGCTCTACTTACAATATTGCTCCTTAAGCTTCTCCTTCCATTTTGCCATTACCTACCTTTTCTTTGTTTTTTCATCCTCTAGTTTTGAGGAAATTTCTTTTGCAAGGTTGCAGGGCTCCTCTTCTAGTCCGATGAGTGTCTCCGCCAGCTTGTATTATGTAGGTTTTCCACTGGTGCGATGGTGGCATGGCTCAAAGCACCAAGACTTCAATGAAATATTATTCTCCACCGAGGCATCTTCTTGTATGTGTAACCCATTTTTGTCTTATATTGAATGGGCGATGGGCTTTCATCTTCTTATATTGAGCGTGTCAAAAGAGGAAAAAACCAATTGTAAGCATCATGAAGCTTTTAAGAATTCCTTATTGTTATAAAAGGAATACCAAGGTTGTAAGAAAAGATTCTAAATTTTTTTATTTCTGGGCAGGTAGAAGCTGGTCTTTGTTAATCCAGAGTTTCATGCAGGCTCACGAAAAAGAAGGATTATCCTTCCATATTATAAATTTTAATTAGTACTGAATGAAATGTTTCAATGGTTGCATATACTATCTCCATTTGTATTTTATGAATTTATATGAATCAAAATATTAAGGATATGTTGGTTTGTCTTGGTATTTTCTTATCAGTGTGTGATTATGCTTATGGGTCTCCTTCAAGGAAGGAGTTAAATTTTATTTGCAAGTTGTAGTAAATTTAGGAAGCATTGAATGTATTAACAAGAATAGTTGATGCAATTAGCTAATGGAATTGTATCAATGTTAGGAATTACACTCTGCAAATTCCCTAATTTGAGTTATTTTGCAATGTGGGTTTGTCATTTTAATTTGTGGGTGTGACTCTATTTCTTTGTATATGCACTGGACTACAGAAGCTGTTTGTGAATTTATTTCTGAAACATCCCTTATTAATGATATCTCTCCTATCTTCTTTTCTTCAACCATTTCTTAAAGGGCAGGGTTCATTGTGTGCGCTTGGTATTCCCTTGTACCATTGGAGTAGCACATGTATTATTTTCTTGGCCGAATTGCAGATTGTGAAGGATTAGGGGTGTATATAGGGTAATTGCAGATAATTCCCTTATAGCTTAGAAACATCTACCAATCGTGAACCTATATGATTGTGACGAATTTGAAAGCATATTGGGCATGAATGTCCTAAGTAGGAATACCCTCCTAAGTTAGGTAGAGTTCAAAGTGGAGAAGGATCGATAAGGCCTTGTTGTGTTGTGTTTTCCTATCTTCAATATGTTGATAGTTAAAATTAAATGTTGTGAGTATATTTCCTTGGCCTATAACATCAAAATTTCCTTAGGGTTGGAGGTTGCAGGAAAAATCATCAACAAAATTGGCGACTCTGCTGGGGACGAACTATTCAATTATCCATATGGCAAGGAGTCAGGAATGTCTAGAATCTAAAAGTTTATTTCAGATCTAAAGTTTTCATGTCTGGAAGAATGTTTTATTGCAGCTACTTTAGAACAAAATGCGTGACTCTGCTATTGAGAGAAACCCATAATGAATATGTGCTTCGAATGACTTCCACCTGTTTGAAATTTTTCCTCTACCAAGGACATGGCCTCTATACAAAATTAATCTGAGATGTGTTGAAGATCCTCATGTTTCCAATTAGGAAGGAAACTAGTCAGTTGCTGCAATTTATTTCTAGGTATTCCTCATATTTTCATGAAAGAATGAAGCTCCTTATTAGGTGAAAGAAAGCACTGAATTAGGGAAGGTTTATTGATAGTATTTTGCGTACTTCTTAGTTGTTATTTGTTTTCTATTTATTTTGAAAAGAAATATTTATGTGTTGTGGATTGAGACATTAGTAATTGTTGTTAAGCTGTATTAGACAAGTTTTTCTTTTAGGTCTCAAAAGAAGATAGAAGTGTGAGAGTCTGTCATGATGCTCCCATATATGTATCCTGATATGGTTTCAAGCGTGACCATGATTTGTAATCAGTACCAACCATGTAGTTTGAAAATTAATTTCAGTGTTGTAAGGTATAGAACCACATATTTTAGTCATATCTATGGTTTTTCATATGTCCACTAGTACATTTGGGGCTCATTTCCGATGGTTGATCGTTGAAATTTTGACTATTTTTTGTCGGACTGCCGACAAACGAAGCTGTAAAAAATTCATAGTCAGATATTCTGACGGTGCTAGCTAACGTCGGAATTCTGACGATACCCTAAAATCTTTCGACGATGGCCATGAACACTCATCCGGCGAGAGAATGTCATCGGGCGTAGAGCATTCTTGTCAGATGGACGTAGGAATTACAACGAACGTCCGACGAGAGAGTGCCATCGGACATACAACATCCTCGTCGGATATTTCATCGATTGGTGTTAGAATTGAGACGCCTATCGACGACAACCAGGAACTATGCAATGACGAGGATGCTATTTGTCTGACGGTTTGGTCATCAGTGCAAATTTAGGAGGATGTCGGAATTCCGACGATGATTTAATTTAATTTTTTTAAAATTAATATGCATGCCAATTATTTTTTGTTGGGATGAAGATCAATCATGCATTCAAGGTTGGTTGGGGTTTAGTTGCAAGAGATAGATAAGTCTAGCAATTCTACTAATGAGTTTACCACAACATTTACATTAGAGATTCGACTTGCGACTTTATTCATGTCTAAGAAATTGAGGGTTGGAGTTATTACCCACATATGTCAAGGTGATGTTGAAGTTCAAAGTTTGATCATGTAGCTTGAATCATGTCAAAAAGTTGTTACGCACTGGGAGTTGAAGATACAAACAAAATAGTGCCAAGAGGAAAGGATGGAAGAAATCAACCATATAACTGAGGGTCAGGTGTCAATCTATGGCCTCACCCGCAACAAGTCAAAAGATAGGGGAAACCCCAAACTTCCAAGAAGAAGACATCTTGTGTAATGAAACACATAATGATATGTATTAATGAAATGTTAGATGATAGATAATACTCACAACATCAACAATATACAAACAAGAAACATTGAGGGATCCAAGTATCTAGGGTCTGTATGTTTCATAATATTAAAGTATATATATAATGGTATATTCAAGTTGACATTGTCTCCCCATGTACATTGAAACAAGAAAGACAAAGGAAGAAGCATCACATGAAAATAATTAAAATTCGGTTCAACATAGATGAGGCCCAAACACCCCAATGTTTTGCATTGTCCTCGAAAGAAAAAACAAATCAATTTACAAATAGTTAAATGATGACACAAATAGAGGAATTGACAACAGAGTTGACAAATTTTCTCCCCTATATCCAATTACCTACATGGGTATCATGGGTCCTCTAGAGGAGAGCACAAATACAAACATGCAAGTATGGGGGAACACAAAAAATCATACAAAATCTAATAATATAAAGATAAGAAGCATACTGCTCTAGTCAATTATATCCAACATGTCCTCATCCTTCCAATCTTGATTATAAGGGGAGAGAGGTCGATTCTCTATCAAAAGAATGGCTAAGGCAATATTAGGTATTTTTGTTAGGGCAATATTAGGCAATATCTACACATTGGATCTTTAAATGATGACCTTTGATTCTATGTTTTTGTTAGGGCACTATCCTTCTTAACTATGCCCGATACAAGGATTTTTCTCTAGGTTTCTATAATGGCTTGTGCTCTATCAAATCTCCTCTATTTGAGCTACCTTGAATGCATGCCTACCACTATTTGAAACTTTGATAGTCTATATCCTCTATGTTGCTAATGTTGAAAGGCTCCTTTATCACTATGAATGTTGGCTCAAGTGTATGGCTTTTGCAATAAGCATAGGATAGTATTTATATTGATTTGATACAAAAATTCTTACTCACAACTGTCTTTGCAATAGTGAATGTCCTTATTGTCACATACAATGAGTATGATGGCATCCCTGTCATCTTTTAAAAATGATCTCTTATCTAAGTGCTTTCTCATATTATTTTGATTATCTCACCACTAAAAAATCTTCATTATTGTGATTTTCTAACTATCTACACTCGTGGAGAGTTATTTGACCACTCTTTGTATCATCTATGGATCTAGGGATTTTGGTTTGACTGGCAAATCTTGGTCTCTAACTTTGTATGACTTCTATTGTCAGTACTCATTCTCTTCAAGTTGACACCTACATTATTGTTTCTATATCATTGTTGACTATATTTTGGAATTTATAAGCTTCGTTTGATAGTAAACTTATCATTGAGATCTCATAAGGTATTGTTCCTACCACTTCTTGGATATATGCAATGATAAATATTGGCATATTTTTGGTTGCCTTTTTTTTACTCTTTCTTTTATTTGTCTCAAGCCTTATTGTAAATTCTTATGTTGCCTCTTTCCTGTGATTGAAAGCTTTGATATCTCCACTATAGTGAGGTTTGACTGTGAATGAGGATAGTTCACGACCCCTTTTGTGATAAGTTTCTTTTAGATCAAAAGTTGACGTAGATGATTGATGCAGAGCATCCAACTATCTCAACCAATAGGGGAGATCTTTCTCCCAACTCACCTAGACAATAAGGTGATAGCCCTCTAAAACCTCACAAGACTCTTCACAAGGTTCTTAATAATCACAAAGTACAATACATCCAAAACCACACTCATGCTTATTGGCCCTCTTTCACTCATTGGAATATGCTCACATAGACCTCTCCAACATGTATGAATCCAAACCCCATGTCCTCTAATACTCCAACACCATAAGACCTTCCACTAGTCACTCACCCTAGTACATGCTCAATTAGGACTTCCAATCCCCATTAAAAGCATACAATGAATAAACCCAATATATATACATCATAGGCATCCCAAGAATGATTCTCAACATACACAAAAGGGGTTTCTACTCCACCAAGCAACCAAAGTACAAAGGAAGTCTTACTGTTACACTATTGTCCTTTTGTGCCAGTCATGTAGGCTTGGGACAATCATGAATATGGCCTTCCTCCCCTCTCGTCAATGCCTCCAAAAGGCTTCTAGGACTTTATAGGGTCCACCTACTAACCTTCCCAAAACTCCAACCACTGAAATTCCCTTCACACCCTATTTGGCAAACAAAAAATTGTTGTCTCATTGGTTTTGCTAAGACAATCACAATCACTGTTAACTTAGGACAGCCAAAGGTTTGCTTAGTTATTGGTTCTTCAACTTGGTGACCCTTTCCCTCGTCAATGGATCCCTCACACATTCGTCTTTACCTTCACTAGACTCCCCAAGAACCATTGATGCATTCACACCCCTGCAAACTCTATGAAATCACTATGTTTCAGACCGTGACTCAAAAATCAATCCCTTGCATTCAACTAGAATGTGCCAAAATTACTCATGAGCCCATGCAAACACCAAAATATGAAAAGGCATGATATTTTACAAGTTCCCACCAGTTTTGGTGGTTTTCCTATGGCTACAAATGATACATTACATTATTTATGGTCACTGTTAACCCTAGGAAGGGTTTTGACAGTGCTTTACAAAAATTGGATTATATTTTTCAAAACAAAATCAATTTGGATGAAACCAAAGCCAAAATAGAGGGGATTTAGTCCTCTTTCATATCTAGTAGGTAATAAATGCAAATTAATAACAAAATTTAAGGATCCAAGGCTGAGAAGTGACTGTCACGTGGAGTAACATAGGAAAAGTGCAGAAAGCTTTAAGATTTTATTGATTTCTCCTTAGTATATGGCATTCCAACCTTACAATGAATGAGGATAGGCCTTTTTATAGGTTTCTCAGCCTTCCCAATTCTTATAACTATCTCTCAAACTCCACTTATGAAATTGGTTCAAATAGTCATGAAAGGACCTTTGGAACTAAATTTTATGTTATTACATCAATTTGACCCATTTTGACCCATTTGCACAGTATTGTCCAAATCAGGACCTTCCTAGGACCAACTAGACAACTTGATTAGATGATTTGTCAAATGACCTTATTACAATGCTGTTGGTCTCATTAGACCTTATTAATACAAGAAACCATTTAGAATTGAAAATGTTCATATTTGAACCCATATAGGTCATTAGAATCGGGAGGTACACTTGGTTCTCTTGGTACTCCTGTACCAATGATCATCAAAAGAGAACTATTGGCTATCATAATCACTATGCATAATGAGTTTTTGTTAGAAAGATCAAGTATTATATTAAAAAATTAATGAATTTACAAGGCTACTTTGATTCATTTTATTCCTACCTCTAGGAGGTAGCAACTTTTTGATGTGCACTCTTCTAATTATATGTTAATTCAGGCTTCTAATAGATTAAGGTTGTCTAACATGCACATAGATGACTCAAAACACTTTCTTCTTCTCCAAACAACAACTTGAAAAGCAACTACTATAATTTGTGATCAAGGAGGCAAAGTTTAGGTCCTTCAAGTGTAAGACAAGGTGAATTCATCTTATTTCAAAGTGCAGAACTGATCTATTCAAGGTGTGAATTCAAGAGGGAGATGTAAGCCATCCAACAAGGAAGGTGATTTTAGCTGCAAGTTATCATTTACCCTTTCTTTTCACGTTGATTTCATCAAATCAAGGTGAGTGCAATATTGTTTTTGATGAGGATTTAATGAAGATTTGATTGAAGGATACTCTTTTTAAAAAATAGATCTCCTTTTAGATCTGATTGAAGGATTGAGAACTAGTTTCCATTGCATCCTTGTAAAGATTATCCTTTTTAGACAGTGAATCTTCTTTAGTTTCCATTTGGTTTCATTCAATTTTATGCAGCACAGATAAAGTTCTCTTGATTTTTGTAAAATCTGTTAAAAAATTATTACTAGGGTAACCGAGAATGAATAAAATGCATTATATCTTGTTTCCATGTTGAAAAACTCTTCCAATGGGTGGAAAACCCTTTGTACATATGTATCTTCATGTCCAAATCTCTGTAGGGATCCATGTCAAGAAAGGTACGTGTAATAGGTGTGGAGAAATCACTGTTTTCTGAGTCTCAGTTAGAATGAGACAACAAAGAGGTGGTTTGGAAGGGTTGAATGTAAAGCAAGGGTCTTGGAGGGATATTGAGGGTTTAGAAGGGAGTGATAGGGTGCTACACATTTGTGTGAAGGTTTGAAAACTTTTGAATAAGCCAAAATGTCAGGGTTTTGTTGACTATCCTTAATGACACCTATTTGTCATTGTGAATAGTGCTACCACAATAGGGTACCTTATGTCTTTAGGGTGGATGGAAGGGTGAAGCATGTTGTTTTGGTTATGAGAGATTCATTGATATATCTTTGAGTACCATTGGGTTGATGTGTGCCTACTTGGCATTAGGAGCTATGTCCAAAAGCCATTAGGAGTCCTAATTGGAGAAGGGCTTGAGGGAGTAATATTTTGTGAGTTGGTGTGATTCAAGGGTTGGAAGACCTCAAGATATATTTGGGAAAGATGAGTATGCCTAAGGTGATGTATGTCAGTGGTTGTATGGGACTAGGGAGTAGGAGTGAGTCTTTGGGGTGTTGAAGCAACTTGAGGGGCTAGTAGCCTAGTGAGGGCTTGGGGTTTGTTCCCTATTGAATAGGTGAGTTAGGAGAAAGATCTCCCTAATTGATTGAGATTGGTGGATAATTTGCATCACAATGATCCAATGTTGACCTTACCCAATTCTTTGTTTCTCATTGAATCTTACACAAATGCTACCGAGGATGTCATGGGAGCCATCTTGTTATAAGATGGTAAAATAGTATGCTACTATTCAAAGGTTTTCTTTTCAACAATGAGGGATTATCTAGCTTATGATATAACTTTATGCATTAGTCTAGGTAATGATAAAGCGTATAAAAAAAGTATGAGAAAGACTCAAATTATGGGGAATACAAATAGTAAGAAAGTAGTACTATATAGGGGAGTAGAATTGAATGTGTCGAAGGCATGGTTTGTACTTTTGGAGGCACATGACTCCAATGTGGAAATTCATTTTGGTGACAGAAAAATAGTGATTCATTTGCAAAGTTGCATGCACTTTGAAGGATGCAATTAGTAGCAAAATCCGTTAGAGGATGTGAGTTATGATGCACTTGCAAATCCAAGATGCATAAAAAAAGTGTATAGAACTAAAGAAAAAGACAATAAGTTGCTGAATGAATAGTTCAAAACATGAAGCAAAAAAGAACAAATGACTAGTTTAAACCATGAAGCAAAAAAGAAAGATAGAATTAGTAGTAATATTATATCACTTGGTACCGATTTGAATACTTTGTTCCTCCTCCTATTACTTAAAAGTTAATAATATGCTCTAGATGTCAAAGGAAATTTGGTCATGTGCATTGACCGCTACAATTTGGAATGCAAAAGAGGGAATGTCCCTGACAGTTCGCTACAATTTTAAGAACAAAGAGATTCTATGGCACCGAGAGGTTGCAATCGTAGCCTATGTTGGCCATAATCCCTGTTGCAACAATAACAAGATGTGAGGTAACAATAATAAAATTTGGATGAACTCAAAGAGACATTAAAAAATACAACCTACCCTTTATAATACCTGATTGAAATAATGGATGCAATGCAAGTCCTTGTATCAATAATGTCTGGTAGATAGTAAAAAACTAGAACAATAAATTCCATATAAAAGTGGTTAGACTTAAAATGATAAGGAAAATTTAAAAATGGTAAAGAAAATGTCAACTAATAAAAAAACTTACAAGGATGAGGCATATTCATAACTTTTGCAGTCCCGTCATGGATATCAACACTAGAAGCAACTCGTAGTGTTAGTGTACATACAAGACAATATGGGAGTTCATTATACCCAACAACTTGTGTTGTTGTTGTTCGTGTTGGCTCCGTTGGACCCTTCAAATAAGATTCAATATACATTATTCAATAAGATTAACTGTGACACATAATGAAATATTGAAAAGTGTGTTATCTTATTGAGCTTCGCTTGGTTTCAAGAATAGTTTAATATTCTCTACTTAATAGGGCCAACCACGTGAATATGGAAGCTCATTTGGCCCCTCCCCCCTCCCCCTTACTCTAAATTCCCTGTTAACATCTAACACATTCATTATCACATAACGTTCAATAACACATAAAATTCATTAACATTCATTAACACACAACATTCATCAATATTAATTAACACATATCATTCATGAACATTCATTAGCACATAATTACATTCATTAACACATAAAAATCAGTCATTATCAAATAATGTAGATTACAATCATTTCTATTTTTTTTTGAAGCTATGTAAAGACTAAGTGGAGCATCGTCTTCTTCATCATTTTTGCCCTCTTCAGTTGTTCTGCCCTCTGCTCGTGATCTCAATGTATGCCTAGTCCTAAAATAAGGACGAGTAGACCAGTGCAAAAGGGGGGGGGGGGGTCGTCTGCAATAACAAAGAAATGGGTTAAATTCAAATCATTTTTTATTTTTGTTATAAGTATTTCATTAATTTAAAGAAGATAACTGCAACACTCTTTACCTGATGGCGCCACATCATCTTCCAATTCATTTTGTCCAGCCTCAACCTCAACATGCTGAACACCCTCTAGATCCTCTGGAGTTGAAATACGAAAGGTTACATTAATCAATACACCAATTGCAATTAAATTTGTTTAAAGGAATAACAGTGGTCCTCTTTACCTGATTGGGGAACATCACGTTCCTAATGTTGTCTACCCGGATCATGCTCCACTTGGTCACCACTGACTACATGCTCTAAAATATTAACAAAAAAGGTTACATTAATTTCTACACCAATTACAATTTAAAATGTTTATTTGTATTAATAATTACATAAAAAAAATTGAATAGCAAGTGAATACCTTCACTACTGGGATGCACACCCAGACCTTCATGTGGAGATCGTGTTCCACGATTAACATGATGCATTCCAATGTCATGGGCATTATTATAATTGCTTGCTTAATTAAAACAAATATATTCACTTTATGTTGGAACTTAACATCAAATAGATTATTGGTAAAGTATTCAATTTAATATAATTTTCATTTAGCTTATTTACCTCTAGGACGGATGCACCAAAATTTCCTATTTGCCCACTCAATTCTCATAGCCATTCAACCATGGCTCTATAGCCTTACTGGTAGGCAATTCTCTTTTCATCTTTTGTGGGCACTTTATTGAATTCAGAGCCCTGCATTTTTGCTTAGTAACGTGAATTTTGCTTGTATTGTTTGATAAAAAAAAATTGTTTGCAATTTATAAATATTTTGATGCGATATTTCATTTACTGATTCTTACAATTCGTGCAACAAGTTTCATATAACCACCAGAGCCGAGTTTGTGTTTCCCATGCTTTTCTTGTCTTGCCTTGGTTTCCTTTGACATGTCACTCAGTCTATGAAAACTTTTAAATATATTAGATTATATAAATATAAAGTGTAATTAGTACATAATTACATTCTTAATAGTATCACATACCTTCTTCTGGCGTCTGGTGGTGTATTTCCTTTTTTCCTTTCAATTTTCTCCTTCGCATCCAAAATCAGGTCCTTCCACTCCCTCTCTGGAATCATGGGGGGAGGCTTGTACTTTACGTTCTTCTCTAAATGTGTCCTGCATTGGTCCCTCACATACTTTAGATATGTGCTAACTTTTTCAAGGAGCTTGGTTTTGTCAAATGTGTCATTTCCAAACAACCCAACCATACGGTTTGTGAGTTCATCTTTTAACTTTTTTTCTTGGTTATTCTACCTTTAAAGCAAAAACAAACCTATTAGATTAAGAAATGAACTGAAGCTACCTTTGGTATAATTCAAGAAATGGATCAAAGGAAAACTATTCTAGCAATGATATGAAATCAAAATAGTGGATTAGGGTTAGTTCACATATGATGTTCCACCTTTTACCTATGGTGGGCCCAAATATCTGTAATGCAATGTCATTAAGATTTTTATAAAAAATATCATTTCCTGCAAAAAAATCATGGGATCATTAGTCCAAAACGAGTGATCAGTAAGTAACTTAGAATTAGAATATATATAATAATAATTTTAAAGCACCTGGAACCTTTTGTATCTTTAAGGGAATGAATTCTTCATCACTCACCACCAATGTGGCCTGTAGTGTTCCCATAATAGCAATACGGGAAGATCCGGGAAATGATGGTATGCTATCACCAGTAGTCGCCTCTAGCGCATCCTCATGTGCATCTCCTGCCGCTGAAAATGAATCCACTATGAAATGTCCCCAAGAAATAACACTTCAAGGGAAATAAACACATAACAAAAGAGAGAAGAAAAGATGGATCTACCAACAGTGGCCGGGTCAACATGACGTGTAGTAGATGATATCTGCATGCTGTGTGTTGCAGACATTACAGTTGGCAATACAAGTGTGGCTAACCTCAGATGAGGTGGAATTTGTATAGGAACATTGATAGCACCTGAAGAATAATACATTAAATATATAAAACATGAAATATACCAAAATTGCAAGAATTGTAAACAAGGATGAACCCTTATTAAGAATTGTAAAGCAAGATGAACCTTTATTAAGTGTTCGATGCTAATATTAATGATACAACAATATGAAGGAGGGAAAAGGTAGGGAAATTTGTGACAAGAGGGCAGTGTAAAGGAAGAAGGAACGAGACACCTTGAAGAACACTGTAATTTATTATGGTTTGATAAAATCAATAAAATTTTGTGTTTTGGAACTTGTTAATTGCAAACTTCCATGACAGTCATGTTTCATGCACTGTTTCAAGTTTATTCTCATCAAGTAAATAGATTAAAAATGTCTAATAAAGGATTGGAGGGTAAAGTGTAATGAATTAACTTTGTTTTGTGCCAAGTTAGAGCAATGGCCGTGTGGTGCAGGAGCACCCAATGAGACATGGAGGTTCAGGAAGCCACTATGACATGATCAATGTGGTCAAGGGTCTAAAGGACCTAAACATGATGTAATGAGGCCTATTAAGGCATTTGAATGTAATAGGAAGTATGAGTGGAGTCATGAGTCCTAATGGACCTAATAGGGGGTCATTAGGTCTAAATATATAATAATGGCACAAAGGATACCTAATAAGTTCAATAAGGTTATGTTTAGTCATGAATGATGTAATAAGGCCAAATAATGAGTCTTTGAATTGGTTTGGGGGTCATAAGAGTTAAAATTGTCATATTGCCAAAATGTTGTCAAAGTAACTTTTCAAATTGATGTAATAATGTAAAAGTTGGTTCCAAAGGTCCTTTGATGTCTATTTGGACCTATTTGTGTCATTTTGAGTCATTGAAAATCATAGGTTGGGTCTAGGAGTTAAAATTTGCAAAATTGCTCACATTGTCAAAAAATGCTCAAAGCAAATTTTGCATCATGAGAGTAATTATGTGTTAGTTAGTAATACAAATTAAAAAAGTGGTTGTAAATTATGAGGAGGCTTAGAAAACATATATAAAGGCATCTCCTCGGTCATTCAAGGTTGTTGATGGTGTGTGTGAAGCAATATCAATAAAAGTTGACAAATTCCTGCACTTAATTATGGGAATCACCACGTTCCAGTTTGTTCATGCCCTTTGTTCACAATTAAAACTCATTGATCTACCTTTGTAACTAATTTGGCATTGAAGGGTAATGAATATAGTTTAGTGTTCCTATTTTTTCATTCGATTTTACCGAGTATTGAAGGAGAAACAAATTTTTTTGTAAAAACTATTAAACCCTGTCCTAGGGTAAACAATGAATTTAGAAATGTAAGATCTTTTGTATTTAATGACCAATAAGCCCACAAATGGGCACAAATGTGTATAAGTATATGTATTTCTATTTAATTAAGTGTGTAGGGATGTATCATCAAGTTCACACATACCTCATGAAGTTTTGATGACTGTTATGGAGTCTCAAACTATTAAAACTGAAAATGAAGGAGGATTGGGGGTATGATAATGCCAAGTTTGATTGTGAGGAGGCAAGTAAAGGTTTTGTTGAGTGTGTAAGGACATATTACACATATTCCAAGTTATTGAAGACCCAAAGAACCTATATAATTGTGAGGATGTATGAATATCCTAAACCCTTATATGACTATCACCATTTAACAGTGAATAAGAACATTGCATATTTGAGACTTGGGAAGTGAGTGCATTGTTGGGTTTAGTGTTGTTTATCACTGTGAATAGTGTTATAGTAGCAGGGTCCTTATTGTATTGTAGGGTGGTTGAGAGGGATAAAGCTTGGTGTTGTCTATGAAAGATTGCCCCAATAGAGTTGCCATATGATACTTTGGGTTGTATATACTTGTTTGTCAAGGGGTGTTGGGTCTATGAACAAATTAAAGACCTAGTAAGAGTTGTTCTTGAGAGGATGGAGTTTTGAGAATATAGAGTAACCTAGAGGGATGTATGTTGGCATTGAGTCTTGTGATGAGACATGGAAGAGATGTGTCATGGAGAGAGTCTGATAACCTTGGGTGGAAGGTTGGTTAGGTGAGTTGAGAGCCCTATGAAGGAAAGGTGTTGATGAATTGTGAAAATGAGAACACCTAGTTGAGAGAATACACCTACTAGATAGGTGAGTTGGGATAGGTAAGTATATGTTAAGGTATGATGGTTGAAATACTTGGCATTTTCACAATGTTAAGGCTAACATGGAGTTGCTTGAACATGTAACTTGTCTTGTTGGAAGTTGAGCTCAAATATAATGTGACAAGCTTTAAAAGGAGAGAGCATCATATAGTGAGAGGTGAGTTGACATTGAAGAACAAATCACAGTATGAAGCTCTAAAAAATTATAAGTGATGAAGTGAGAGGTTGATCCAAGTCAAGGATCTAGAAAAAGGATGTATTGGGGGTTTGTTGAGAACAAGTGAAGGGATGTGTAAGGGGGTTTGTTTCCCTAAGGTATGAATGATCAATCATGAAGAGCATCAACTAGATCCCTTTGCATCATCTACATAATATATATATGATCAATAACATTGGCATTAAAAAAACAAGCTCACAAGTCCAAAGAAAGAGTAGTTTTAATGTATAGAACATGGTCATCACCTAAACTACCTGCAATACCTTGATCATGGCCACTAGGTTGATGAGGACTCATAAAATCCCATAAAAACAACACATACATAATTTAGTTAGTGACATAAAAGAGAATAAAATATAAACCATTATTGAACTTTTGTTATAATTAAAGCTTTCATTATTGCTTACTTGCAAGTTTTGTGCTGTCCGCATCAATTTTTTCACCCTCTCTTTTATCTCATCAGTGTGAGGGTTCATGGATGCCAAACCAAAAATCTCTCTATTAATTTTTCTAATAGACTTTTACATCATTTCTATAGGGTTTGTGGTCAATGCGATGTCATCATCGCATAATATTGTTGAGTCCACATCCCTATAGAGGTTCTTAGGTACTGCAGGTCCCTTTCCCTTTCCCTGAACATCTGTCTATGACAAGAATATTATTAACACTATCAAAATTACTCCAAAACACTCAAGAAAATAACATAATAATGTAATAGTTTACTTCTATCTAATTTGTACAATTACAATGAGGTTTAATTGCTCGGTAGAAGTGTCGGGATCTAAATCCCTATTTGTGCTATGTGACGGATCCATGTTGCCCTATGACAAAGAAAAAATATAAAAACGTTAGCGAAATGAAACCAATAGACTTAGCAAAACAACTTAATAATAAATGGTATATTGGAGTCATTAATTGGAGGTTGGTTTAAACGGTATATAGTACGTACCACCCCCATGATAATAACATTGTTTGTATCTATATGATTCAAATTGTAATCGATTAGTAGCTCTTCCTCTGCACTTATTGATTTTATCGCACATATGAATACACGATTTCCCTCACCCGCCTCAAATATGCAATTGGGTTGCTTATTAGTTGACCCAGGTCACGTACTATTTATCAAACCTGCAATATTCCCTTTTGCTTTTGGCCTTCCATCAATGTATATAGCCACTCATTTACTTTGATCATTATCTTTTTGTTGTATATAATTTGCTGACAGTGCATACCTACGCATACTTTTTTTATATAGAACAATCTGCATCCAATTTTTGTAATTGTAACAAGGCCCAACATACTCCATCAATTCAACAACTTTTTTGTAACAAACCTTTATGCCATCCATGGAAAACAGGCCCAAACCATGTAACGACGAAGGTGCTATGCGATATATCATCTCGTTAACACAAAAATCAATGTTTATTGGAGGAAGTTCCTTGGGTACCCATTGTTTCTGTAGATGTTTGTACCTCAAGGGAATCTCGATGTCGCCTTTGGTCTCATCATCATAAGAACATGCCCCCCCTTGAGCAAGGAAAAATTCCACGCGTTTATTTAATTTTCTTCTAATCTTTTGACCTCTAGTTGATCTCCCTATTTTAGATCTACTACATCTCTCACTTTTGTCTTCTATTCCTGCATTTCCCTCTCTCGAGGAAGACACATCTGACAAATACCTATTTTGTGATACCTGCACTCCATCAAATGAGAGAGTTAGCTGGTAATGAGAGAATTATTTTGCAAATGAGGGTAATGTTGATGAAGAAGTCAGCCCTAAAGTTGATGTTGAGATTAAAATTTGAATAAGTCCAACTGGGGCCTCAAGTGTTGATAATCGTATTAGATTTGCTGCTAATGTCGAGGTTTGAAAAACCGAGGAAGTTTGTTTTCCTAGTCATTTTTAAAAAATAAACTGTTTCTATAGGGTGTATTGACTTATACTTGTCGATCCATGAGACTGTGCAGGATCCACGTCAAAGGGGTTCAGGTTCCTACACATGTAATTCAATTATCTTATGTTAGCTAAAAATTACATGATACGTATACAAAAAATTACATAGTACACAACATGAACAATATTCAGTCATCATAATCATTGTATATTTTTTTATTCCTTACCTTTACTCTATGTAGACTGTGCAGGATCCTCAACTAAAGGGTTGATGATGTCTGTAGTCAATTACCCGTTTCCATCAAGGGTGGCAGCATCACACAAAATATAGAGATGAAATGAACACCAAAAATTGAGCATCATAAGCATTACATTTGTAATTTGATAAATAATAAATACATATGTATCATAATCATCATAAGCATCATATATGTATCATCATAAACATGTAATCCATCACATATGTATCATAAATCACCAGCCATCACATAGCTAATAAACATTCCACATTCCATGTAATAGTCTGTACGTGTATTTGATGGAGGAAGACTGTGATTCTTGTCTCAGACTGTGACAAGATAGGGATATGGTGGTTTGGTTGATGATCCACGTAATCAGGGGTACTTGGAAGGAATATGTTGGTTTAGAGGAGTGTAATGGTGATTTTTGAGTGTGTCTAAGAGATTGGAAGGCAAAGGTCACATGGTTTATGCTATTTTTGTGATTGTCTCAAAACATAGGTATTGACTGTCATAGTTTGACAGTGTAAAGTTAGAATTCATTGTGAGAGAGTTAGACCAAGTCTAAAGGGTTTCAAGGGGTGTTAGGTATATTATTTTAAGAGTCTCTTAATGTTGTGGAAGTCAGAGTTCCAAAAAGGATATGAGGTTAATCCAAGGTAGGGGTCAAAGTGCAAGAGTTGTAGGAATGTGGAAATGGGACAATCACAGTTCATTGAATGCTCAATGTGTTGAGGGAGTTAGTGTTGTTAGGCATTGAGAAAGGCTTGTAAGGGTATGGGAATTCCATGTGTAAGGTCGAAGAGAAGAATCTGTAGTTGTCATTGTGAAAGTTAATGTGTGTGATGCTGTGATAGGGAAAGGGTGAATGCAATCAGTCAAGAAGGGTATTTGTTCAAGAAGACAAGTGCATCAAAGATGTTGTGATCAGAGTTTGATGAAGCAAGGATTATGAGTGAGTTGTGAGTGTTGGTGGATCTTGGAGATAGGTCCTATTGGTGGTTATTGGGAATAGTGTGAATGTGACCAGAGATGAAGTACTGAAGGTATGGCAAGAAGAGCTTCTATCTTGAAGGGCATTGAAGAGGTGAGTATTGTTACCAAACACAGGAGGAAACAAAATATTTCCTGATGAGAGTGTTGTTACCATTGGTCCACTCTCATTTCTTGTAAATCCCATAGCCATGAAAGTGATCCTCACACTTGTAATTTTGATCTTGATATGTTGTTTCGATCTTTTACTATGGAAATGACCTTTGCACTTTTGGTCTTTAAGAATTTTCTCACCTTTGTTATCTCAGCTTAGTAGTATTAAGAGACATTGAAAGAGTTTGTTGTGCTTAGTTTGGGTAGCAACTTTCTCTTTTTCTTCTCAAGCAAACTATTGAGCCAAACAATTGTTTTGGAGATTTCAAGTGGCCATGCAAATTCCTATGTTGTCCTAATGATATCAAATTCTAATGCAATGAATGCATGGGATTATATCAATTGGATTTTATATTTAATCAAACTAAGAGATTAAATTCATACTCAAGAACAAGAAAATCTTATTTCGTTCCTACACATGAACTTTGTAATACATACATGTCTTTTCAACGAATCTATTATATTTACTTGAATATGAATTTTCTTGATCTGGACATTCTTTGTGTCAACTATTGACCTTAGAAAATGATTCTTCATATCAGATCATACTTGGTTCTAAATTGATAAATAAGTTTCATTATAAAAATACTATACATTGTGAATGACAATTGAGCACCATTCGATTGTTAAAATTGATATTTATACTCAATCTAATTAATGTCATGGCTTCCTTACATGCCTTCATAGAAAGGATTGTCTCTAAACATAGACGAGGACAATTTTTTTAATATGCTTTGCTATTTAAGTATCTACATTAATACTTAAACCAATTTTATTTTCCTAAAATTTGTGTGAGCTTTGATGCTTAGAAAAATGGTGAGACATAATTGTTTTGGTAGTTTGTGTATTTATATGATTATTTAGGAATTTGTATTCATGTATCTTATTTTTTGTGTATTATAAGTTTTTAAATGGTAAATTGGATTTTCTATATACGATTTAAGAACATAAAGCTATTGTTTAGGGTTATAGGTAGTGATGACAACATCAATATGAGTTGTTATGCTGACTTAGGATTTATTTGAAAGTGATAAATCTATGTAAGAAGGGGACCAATAACAATGAGTTATGCCTACAAGTTAAACTTTCAACAAATCATCTAATTGATTCTTATGAATCCATGTAGACATATTCAAACATGAAAATCTCTCATTTATCACATGACAAATAATATTTTTTATAATATTATTAGAAATTTACATTATTTCAACTGTTTGTGATATTTTATTAAAAAAATAGACTAGCTAAATCACTATTATGATACCATTAAGAGGTAAGACATAATTTCCAACATCACTTTTGTGCCCTCTTCATTCCTTGTGAGTAAAACCTTTATAATTATAATTAATTCATATTTATGAAAAGTAAATAACTCATTTAAAAGGTAATAGAAGAGTGAGTAAATGTTTGATTGATGAAGTATCCAAATTAGAAACCAGAGATGTTGACCATGGCCAAATTAGAAGTTGTCATCATCACATAGATGATGAACCTAAAATCTACTTAGGTGCTGATTTGTAATGTCATAAA
This sequence comes from Cryptomeria japonica, assembly GCF_030272615.1. Lineage (NCBI taxonomy): Eukaryota > Viridiplantae > Streptophyta > Pinopsida > Cupressales > Cupressaceae > Cryptomeria > Cryptomeria japonica. The sequence continues at coordinate 1,429,618 of NW_026728845.1, read as the reverse complement.
TATGCAGGGTATTTTGAATGTAACCATTTTGCTAAAATCCTACATGAACCGATCCATCCACTTGGGCATATGGATTCCCACCATGTCAATCAAAAGTGGATAAATAATTGTATACTTTGATAACATCTTAATTTAATGTGACGTGCCTTCAAAATTCAAAACCATGGTGGCTATGGTCTACAAATGATAACTATTTATTTCTTGTAAGAGCATAAAATCATAATGGCGAACGCTACAAAATGCTTACATAGAAACTCAAATAATCACCATTTATCAAAACACACTAAAATCCTATGAAAGTTTCCTTTGACACTTTGGAGAAGAAAAAAGTCAAGCTACTCGAGTCACCAAATGATCCGACTCAATGCAAGATTGTATTGTCGTTGCTACTTTATTTGCATCTAGAAAAGACCTTCCGGGAATCCTCGAGCTCACTTTCTTTCAAAAGTGGATTTGCCAATCAATAGCACACACTACTGCTGATGATTCTAGTGATAACTCAAAAGGAGTGCAAGAACTATTGGAAATTTGGGTTTAATAGATTAGGGAAAAATATATATTCTGCAATCTTTAATCTATTTGTGAACACTATTGATGAAACCAAATCAAATGCCCTTGATTGCAAATAAAACCTTACCTGAGGAGCGTGCGGCTATGGAGAGATCGCTCCTTGGGGGGGAGGCAGGCAAGAGCAACTTCAACTTTGGCAGACGATGCTCCCGACTTGTGCTTGTTTTTTTTAAAAATGAACCTGCATTACATTTTTTTTTCCTTTAAAGTGCCCGAGTTCAACGGAATTCTGACGAATTCTTTCCATCGGAATTCCGATAAACTCGGGCATTTAAAAAAAATAAAATAAAATTTGATCACAATATGCCTTGTCTGTCGGAAACCTTCTTCAGAATTTGAGGTCAAATGTATTAGTGGTCATACCAGCTGAAGTTAGAATTGAAACACCTAGGATTAATGGTCAAAAGTATGAATCACCTGAGAAACATTTGCAAAGATTCAATGATGTAATGGATGACTATGAAATAGACCATGAAGATGTTATCAAGAGGCTATTTGTTCGGTCCCTGAAAGATGAAGCAAGAGAGAGGTTTTTGAATTTGCTTCCACTTTCAATTAGATCCTAGAAAGAATTCCAATTAATCTTCATTGAGCAATATGGTGAGAAGATTTTCCTATCCACAATGTTTGATGACTTTATGAATACTCGGATTGGGGACGAAGAATTGGTCGTTGAATTTAACCTCGGATTCATGAAATCTTTGAAAAGAATCCCTAATAGTTGTAGGCCTTGTAACGTCATAAAATTGCGACCTTGGAATTTTTGACCACATTTGGGTGTTCACATTGGTGAAGCGAATCCCTAAGCCTGATTGGAGACTTGAGACATGCTCGCACCTCCCAAAACATGCATTTCCTTGCATTCACACTTTCTTCCTGCACTTCTTGTCCTAAATTAGGGTAGGATAAGGGCGTGGCACCCTTGTCCTTGCCTTATTTTGGGCCCCCTCCACCTAGATCCTGCATTGGGCTTGTCAATGAAAAGCAAAAAAAATATTTTCTACGTCGGCCTGAGACAGAAAATCAGTTATAAACCCTAATTGGCAAGTATATAAGATTCATTTTCCCCTCTCATTTGCATAAGTCAACAAGTTCAATCAAGTGAATAAGTTGGATAAGTGAAGGAGTTCAATAAGTGAAATCAAGCATTCAAGAATTCCTTTCAAGCATTGAGAATTTCAAGTCTCCTTTCAAGGGTAGGTGTTGCAATCAAGTCAAGGATTCAACCATTGAAGAGGAGATCCCTATCAACATTCAAAGCATTCAATTCTACACATCCTTTCAAAACTCTATCAAAATTTCAATTGCATCCTCTTGAGGTGAATTCTATTTCAGTCATTTACTTTCATTTACTTGCAAGTACTTTTCATCATTTGGTTAATTCCAAAACTGAGGTTTGACCTGAAGGCAAACCCCTAATCCCAACAACATTTCCTCTCTTTTCTGTATGTAGGTTGTAGGTGCACAACTGTATTTTTAGGTTTATGCTTCATTTTCAGAGATGAAGAAACCCTTTTCGGTGCACAAATTTTTCGATGGACCAAGTACACTTTCAACACGGTCTTGACAACTTTCGCTCAAATTTACAGGGGAGCTTCGTCTCAACATTTTACTGCTAATTCCAAGTGCACAACTTCATCCCACATTTCTATCTCAAGTTATAATTATTTCTTTTGTATCTTTACACTTAGTCTCAATTCACTTAATTCATCCTATCCATTCTAAAAGAGGGGTTAATTTTACTTTCCAAATTCATTGTCAATTCACTTAGCATTCAATCTCTTTCCATTGATATTGGATCTAGTGAATTCAACCCCCTTGTTTTAAATGTAATGCGTGAAAGAGGTTGAAGAGGATACTTTGTGAAACTTGCACTCCTTTCTTGAGGAGGGTAAAGCTTTCCACTTGATCTCCTCATCATCCCCTTTTTACCATTACAAACCTCAAGATGAAATGGCACTAATAGTGTATCTAAGTGCCTTTGATAAGAAGATAAGTTATAAGCTAAGAAGTAAAGAGCCACAAAATTTGCATCATGATTTCCAAATGGCAATGGATATTGAAGTAATGATGAAATTTGGGTTGGTAAATATTCATAAATATGAACCAAATGGTTTTCATAAAGATATATTTGAATTTGAATACAGAGGAATAGGGGCTGTGAATAGCTGTCAATCTAATTACCAGTCAAATGCTTTAGGTTTTTGTATGAGTCGAGTGGTTGGTGGTGCAGGAGCACCTAGGACTTAGGCTCATAGTCCATTCACAAATTTGGATTGTACTGACATTATCCAAGTCAGGTTCCTAATAAGGACTCTAGGAGGGTCCAATGAGTGTGTGTGATATTTTTTTGAGTCAAGGGTAGGCCTATTTGAGTTGGTTTTCTTCCTAGGTTTGCACTTTGTGAATAGGTAGTGGTTTGAGTAGTGAAATGACCTTTTTGATGGTCAAAAGTGGCAAAAATTGGTGTGATAATTAGAGAGGTTTAGAATAGTCTTAGGAATTATTTAAAATTCATGAGTAATGACTTGAAATAGGTTGCATAGGTTGGCAAAGCAAAAAGCAAAAAGTTGTCATGACAACTTTTGAAAATTGTCATGACAACTTTTGTCCTAAAAGTTCTTAGTGGTAGAGTTAGGGATAGCACAACTCCCTAGAATGCCTCCAAACATGGGGAATACTATTTAAACTTCCTCTTGCATGGTTACCAAGGTTGGATGTTTAATTTTGTATTATCAACAATCTAAAACTACTCATTTTCGGACTGTTATCACTGTTTTGGTCTTATTTTGCCTAAAATGTGAATACAAATGGATGCAATCCATTGATCCAGTTATGGATTGAAGTTTTTTGGTGTATTTCAGAGTCATTTGGTTGATTTAATTCTTGGTAGTTAGTGTGTGGTAGTGTTTTCCTTGTTTTGTTTTCAATCAACCAGTTTTGGCTTGTAAATAGCAATTTCATGTAAAATGGTTGCCCCATAAAATCCCTCCGTGCTACCATCATGGCTTGTTGGGACATGGAAAGAAACCCATTTTTTAGTGTATATATGTAGGGAGGAGTTTTGGAAGTGAATATTGACATGGTTTTTACCTTGTTCTAGGCGAGTCTAGGAGCAACCCGACTAGAGAAGACAGTGAAATTTGAGTGCATAGTACAGAGGTGAACACAAAACAACAACCAAATAATTTGGAGAGGTCCATGAAGTCCATATATAGTTTCCATTACAAGGATAATCCTTGACAATACCTTTAATTTCCTTTTTCACTAAACTAATTAGTCACTGCCGGTTAAGAGGCCTAGAAACCCTAACAAACCCTCATTTTTGGGTTAGGGCATTGTACGACAAGTTGGGAAACCAAAACTAACAAAATATCTGGGGGATAGGTGAATTATTGAAGAAAATTAAAACTCTTTGCAAAACCCTCAAAAATCGGATTTTGGAGGCCTAATAGGGTTCATTCCTTGTAGCCCTATTTCTAGGCAAAATGGTGAAATCGGTAGGAAAGTAATGATTGCAAATCACAAATGGACCCTAATGGAATTAATTACATGTTAAATGCTACCTCCACACCTCCGCAATGAATCACAATAGTATGGGGGTGAATTTGACAAGTTGTTGTCAAGATAACACAATTGAGCATATGGAAGTCACTTGGTAATGGTATGGTTCCTAGTTAAACACTTGTTGCAAACAACTTGAGATTGGAAAAGTGCAAGCCTTAGAAGAGATTGAGAAGGACTTGGAGGTCTTGGAGCATAGCTAGACCTAGAGAGATTGGTGGAATTGAGCAACAACAACTAGGTGAATTGTGAGCAAGTTAGGTAAACCCCAACAGATGGCCCTATTCTCCCTAAGCAAATTCCTAAGACACAGGGTGATGAAAAGGATTTAAGAATAAAAAGTATTTGTTAATCAGAAATCACACCTCATTTTTCAGTATTAGATGTGTATGAACAACCATCATATATGAATATTCTTGAAGAAATCATCTCAAATATACAGATGAATTCTATGCTCCTCAATTGTTTGAAATAAATCAACCTAAATCCAAAAATATTGATCAGCAGTATGCAGTTATCGTTGATTTGCAATCACATTCTCAGAAGTTGCTTGATAGGAAACTAGAAAGGTCTACAAATAACACTTTCTGGTTTGCCGATGAATTTCTCCATGGTGATGTTTTTCACCATCATAACAATCAAAATGCATCATATGAAGCCGACATAGATATATTTGCAGTCCGTGAAGATGATAGTGGTTTGCAATGTTATGGTGTAACCCCCCTCACATGGTTAATTTTGATGATTTCCAAGTGGCTTTATCCAATGATTTACTTGAGGTGGAAATGGAATCATTTATATTAACTGAGAATGACATTGGCATAGAAATATTTAACAGTTCCTATTAACTAAGGGTTGATATGAGTATGTACACTGATAATGTTGATCAAGAATCAATGAAAATCTCTGTGAAAAATTGTAGTGATTCTGAAGGGTTCTCAGATGATGGAACCATAGATATGGATGAATCAAATGTTGTAGGGTATGATTGGTTTTTAATTAATTCAAGTGGTTTCTTAAGCATGAAGGTGCCAGAAGGAAATAAATTGGGAGATAGTGATGCAATGAATAATAAGGGTTCCAAGCCTTATGGTGATGTGAATATGACAATCAGTAATCATGAAGAGGATCATGGTAGTACTCACAGTTTAGAAAATTCCCCTGTAGCTTTATTTTTGCTCGTCTTTGAGGTTTTTTATGTGGATTTTGATTGTGCCTCTAAATTTGTTTCAGGATATATTTTTGAGTTTGAATTAAAAGTGTTCACATGGGGTGTAAATGATGATGATCATGACATATCTCATTTAGCCGATATGGGAACACCTAATGAAACATCTAGATTTCAAAGTTTAGATAGAAATTCTTGTACATCTGATTAGGTGTAGATACAGAGTGAGCCAACATATGAATGGTTTTATTTTGATACATCTAAGAATTGTTTACTTAACATGCAAAAGGATTCCAATGAAAGTTTTGTGCTTAAAATACATGATGATAGTGAAATTAGAAGTGTAGTTGGATATGAATGTTTCTTCTTTCCATACCATATGAAGGGGTTTATTGAAAACAATACCAAGGCTTGTGATGATGGAAAATATGTCATAAGATGGAGGTATGATTCAGAGGACTAGTATGGTATGATGCTTCCCTGCAAGCAAACATTTTATGAATTCGTTTACAGGGATCACTATGATAATGATGGTATTGGTTGTGATATAAGAATGAGTATAATGAGGGGGATCATTGGTAAAATTCATGGTCTAGTCTTCCTCAACTACATCACAAGCGAGATCAAATTGTTACATGATGGGAATAAGGTTTTTGATAAAGGCAAGAACTTGTTTTTCTTTTTTGGGGGCCTTGGGCCACCAATGGAAGGATGGATCTGAATTTTTAAATTTTTTGAATAAACTGGCCAAGGCAATTGGCATTCGGTCCGCTTCGACCAGAGATCTGGAATCTTGTTATGCCTGAAGGGGGCATGCATTCCCAACTAGAGCTACTATTAGGACTGATGAATTTAATATTCCACTGTGTTTCCTCTCCGGTCTTAACTTTTTAGTGACAAGCCTTGAAGCAAATTCGGCTAAGTTTTTGAGCCCCAAAGGTCAATGCCCTTATTTCCGTTGTTGACACTTTTGGTTGGTAATATCTCTATAAGAGATCTACTTAATGGGTTTTTATTCATATGGTGACCGGATCCTTCGAGTGCTCCCTAGAATGCTACTACTGATTGGCCAGGTAAATTCTCTACCTTCGTGTATTTCATCACCCCGTGAAGCTGCTAAGTGTTTCCAAAGTCACCATGCAGGTGTATGGGCTAGTGCAACAAATACAAAGGGAGCCTCGCATTACCATTTTAATAATAAGTGTCATTGTATCACCATGTGAGTATGCAAAAATAGGCGAGACCCTTAGGGTATGCTCCCATAATCCCAGAATGTGAAATTTTATCGTTTGTTAACGTATGCGGGTTTGCGATGAAGACTGGAAGAAAAGGTATAGGATTAGCTAAGAACCCCACAATACCACGAGGGAAATATTTTCCAAGATAATCTAGTATGGATGGTATGGTCTAGGAAGAGTGCTATATGATGGGAACTGATGCTAACATGGAACGTGTGTGCCAATCAAAGGGGTTAGATATAAAATTGCATGCAGGGGGATAGTGAGGTGTTTGTTGCTCTGTAGTGTTGTGCTAGACAAAAGAGGCAATGATCAAGATAATCAAAGTTCGTGAGTTCTCCAAGGAAGATGAAGATTAATGGATAAGGCATACAAGGACAAGCATGTAAAAGGTGCCGGTAACGCAGGAGGTGATATTTTGAAGTAAAAGTCAATCTTGGCAAATCACCTATAGGAGATAAACTCCAAAAAGGATGTTCATATAATTTAATATGTGAAAAGCCAGAGGGACTGAGAACGATGACATGAAAAGTACAAGAATATGGTTGTTGGAGTGTTACTCAAGAAATCTAAGCTGGCAGTTGTGGTTGATAAGAAGAAGTCTTAATCATTTGACAAGAACAAAAGCTGAAAATATTGCTTGCATGCATAAAGGTAGGCTATTTTAGGAGGCTCTAAGTCCCACAAATTGAGGACGATGACCATATATTGATTAAGCAGTGTGTTGGGGCTTGTATTAGCATTGGTTGAAGTAAAGTCTAAGAGATGGAGAATTCATGTACAAAGAACTGTAAATTTGTGAGGTGGAAATTCTATGATATAGGCTAAAGAGGGGAAAATAGGTTTGAAGGTAAAATGATCAAAACATAATGAAATAAACATGAAGAATGCTAAAATATCATTAAAAGACCATTTTACCTTGCTATTTTACCTTCTCCTTCGGATTGAGCTTGATGAAGTGAAGGCACCCCTTGATAATGCTCCACTTGATGTGCTCCTTTGATTGCTAGATGTGGATGGCTCTCCAATGTTGTGCACAAATGGAATGGATTTGAAAAATGATAAGAATGAGATGATCAAGTTGCCAAGATGATTTCCTGGGCTCAAAAGGGCAGCATAAACTTACTGGACTTCAAGATGTTTTGAATGAAGGGATGGAGCCCTATTTTATAGGAAGAGGAGAGGAAAATGAATGGATAGGATGAATTCGAGATGAAGGGCTAAGATTTACTTGTGAGCTCACACAAGGTCCAAGAGAGGGTGCGGAGACCAAGAAATATGCCTTAAAGACATTTCGTATCTCCACACTCCACAAGATGCATTGGAGGAATTAAAAATTCTCCAAAAAAGGATATCATGGGGATTGGAGGAATAAAAAGGAATTAAAAATTCCTTGGGAGAGGGGATGCCTAGAGGAATGTGTGATTTACAAAATTTTACATTCACCTAGGAAAAGAGCATTTAAAGCTAGTGGCTGGATGAAAAAGACACAAAGTTGACTTTGTGGCTAATCATGATGATTAACCAATAACGACTCATTAGGAGAGGGATTAGAGGAAATATTAGGTGAGATTAATATTTGTAGGAGAATTTGACTAGGAGAGAGAATGAGTGGAGGGAATAAAAAATTAGAAGAATAATGTTAAGTAAGTTTAGGGAGTTTCTAGAAGAATGAATTAAGAAGATGATTTGTAGGAATCATGTAGGTTAACTAATTAATTGAAATTAATTAGCTAAGAGGAAGATTTGTGAGGATTTAATTTTTTTAGAAGAATAAAGAAAGGGATTGATTTATTAAATAAATCAATCATATGCTATAGTGACAATATTAATTATATTTAATTAATATTGAGAGGAATTTGAATTAACATAATTAATTAATTAATCATGCGAGGAATTAAAAATAATTAAAATAATTATTTTTAAGTGTCTACATTTTGCCCCTCTTTGAAGCGAGGTGTGATGACACATTGATTCAAAGAATAATCTTGTTTTGATGCTGATATTGGTTTGATAGGATGCCTCGACTCTTGATTGATAGATTATGGTATGGTGATGCCCCCTCGGGAGATCAATTGAGGTATTTGATCTTTGGAGTTTTTGCGAAATTGATATCCTGACAGATTTGATTTGATTTGATTGATAAGATCTAGATTTAGTTTGGTTTCAAGAAGAATTCATCCTGTATAAGACAAAGATGATCAAAGGGTCTGGTTTCAGGAAGGATTCATCCTATATAAGACATGATTGATCACAATATTTGGTTTCAGGAAGGATTCATCCTGTATAAGACATGATTAGAGTGTCTAGTTTTAGGAAGGATACATCCTGTATAAGACATGACTGATCACAACGTCTTGTTTTAGGAAGGATTCATCCTGTATAAGACATGATCAGAGTGTCTGGTTTCAGGAAGGATACATCCTATATAAGACACTGATCACAACATCTGGTTTCAGGAAGGATTCATCCTGTATAAGACATGATCAGATCACAACGTCTGGTTTCAGGAAGGATTCATCCTGTATAAGACATGATCATAGTGTCTGGTTTCAGGAAGGATACATCCTATATAAGACATGACTAATCACAATGTCTGGTTTCAGGAAGGATTCATCCTGTATAAGACATGATCAGAGTGTCTGGTTTCAGGAAGGCTACATCCTGTATAAGACATGACTGATCACAACATCTAGTTTTAGGAAGGATTCACCCTGTATAAGACATGATTAGATCACAATGTCTGGTTTCAGGAAGGATTCATCCTGTATAAGACATGATTAGAACATCTAGTTTTAGGAAGGATACATCCTGTATAAGACATGAATTAGAATCATTATTGATTATGTGAGGAAAAAAAAATAAAAAAAAATAGAGGAATAAAAATTAAGGTGGAAGGGATAGATGAGGAACAAATATGAAGCATTCGTGAGGTATTTGGAAAGAAGAATATGAGATGCGAGACCGCAAAGGAAAATGGGGGCAATTGAGAACTCCATGGGATTATTGAGTTTAGGATTTGAGAGAATGATGGTGAGATTTTGTGCACAACAAATGTGGAGAGCCAACCTAGTTTGATGTTGCCCTGAGTGACATGCACCATTGATTATAGAAATCAGGATGCCATGAGAAATGCAGGGCCTGGATTGACTCTGTAGACAAATGAGAATTTCCTGCACACAACAATGCAAGTGTTAAGAGACACTAATACAGAGTTGTGGGTTTATGCAAGGAAACACTCAAACACATCGATACCTCTTGTACATGAGAAGGTAAGTGTTGATAAACACTACTACTAGGTCGTTGGTTTATACAAGAAGGATCCAAAACATGCCATACTATGAAATATGCCCCCATATGCACTGTTAGGGCCAATATGGAAAGCTAATGTACTGAGAGGGAAGGGGTGAATAAGTACTTCAAATCCTTTTATCAACAATATCTTTACTGTTATGCATAAACCAAAAACTGCTGTAACATAACATAAAGCTAAAACAAATAAGTAACAATCATACATGATTCACTCCATAACACATATATTTTGGTTATGCAGAAACTATTGGTTAGAGAGAAAAACTGCGGTGGGGATGGCACCCACAACTTCACTACTGCAATAATAAAGAGTGCTCGGTTAGAGCTACATATTTAGATATTTCTGATAGCTTACCCTGTTAGGAGTAACAAGATCTATTAGATCTACCTTGCTAAAGGATTTTACAACACTTTATATAAATGCTGCACCTGGTTAGAGGATTTACAATTTATAGACTTGATTAGAGTCTTTTACCCTGTTAAAGGTTTCTCTTACAACTTCAAAATATTACAATAAGACTTTACAAATATCTGCAACTTTACATCTAAAATGCTGTAGCAGATTCTATGTGCTCAAAATAAGATTACTTTGCCTATAGCATACCTCGGTAACTCATAAAGTAACTCGATAAACCCTTCTGTTTACTCTGTTCTTTGACTATTCTCTAATAACCTTCTCCGTGACCTCTGTGTCTCTGTAACAGTCATAATACTCTGTGATTTCTCATGTATCACATAAGTCTTGCTTCATACACATATGCACACACATTTTTCTCATTCACATATATATCTCTAACCCTAAATTCATGCTGTATAAATAGACTTCTTATGTCAGTGGTCTGATTCATTGCTTCGATCTTACAAACATGATTTCTCGAATAAATAACCATGCAAAATATTTGATTGGTTAGATGACCTCAAAATTATACAAAATCTATATGTGCAATTTCCAATGTGATAACGGTTCTATGTGACTCGATCTTGTAACACGTTTTCGTATGTGTGTCAAGGTTCAATGAATCTGGTAACACATTTCACTCGGTGTATATCAACTCGGAGTATTATCTTTACTGCTCGGTAGACATAAAATAACACTCAGTAGACAACCTGGTGTATACTTCGTTCTGTGACTGCTTTCTTCTGTAACCGACTAGACTATTCATACCGACTTCTCTGTGTGTACCGATTGCATGATTCAGTAATGCTAACCGACTAGAATATATAGAATGACTTTGGATATAAAACTAATGGCAATTTGATAAGTAGTAACAATCTCCCCTTTTGACATTAGTTGAGATGTTTGACAAAACTACTTTCAAAGTCATTACTCAAAAATCTGTATACTTTACAAAATTTGACTAAACACATAGTATATACATTAGTCAATGAAATAGTATAATCAAATATACTCCCCTTATCAATATGCTGTTCAAAAATCTGATTATTTGTGCTCGGTGATCAATACTCTGTAATCACTGTTCTTTCCTCTGTTTACTGCTCGGTTCACTGCTCTTGGATGCTCTGCTTATTCTGCTCGGTATAATCCCCCTGTATACTATACTCCGGCTGTTTGATACTTTGAATACTATACGTTCCCCCTGTGTACTTTGATGCTATATATACTCTTGATGATATCCTCCCCCTTTTTGAAAAACATCAAAATTTAGTTACAATTTGGAGGTGGCAACTGATCAAAAATGGATTTGTACTTTGTCTTGGCTTCGGTGAGAGTGATAGAAAGTGCATCCTTTACACTATCCATTAAAGAATCGTGTGCATTAATATCAGCCAACAATGAAATTAAGCCATCTAAAGTGCTTCCCTCTTGTGTAGTAGAGAGGTAAGTGGCTCGGTTTAGCTGTTCTTGAGCGGATGAAAGATGAGGAAGGAATAATGTTTGAAGTGTCATTATGTCCATCCTAATCTTGTGTTCATTCCTCAGTTCCAATTGTTGAGCCATTAGCTGTTGTAGCTCAGTATAAAAATTTTGAACTGAATTGGGCTCGCGGGTCAACTTATTTGAGAGATCGGTTATCGCTTTCTCAATTGCTTCTATTTTATTCTTAATGTCCTTAAGGAATAAGGAAAATGTGTAGAGTTTCTGAAATAATGAAAGAATGTGCTTGAGTTGAGGGGACAACTCAACAATAAATTTGACAAGTTTTACCTTGCCAACAACAATGGATTTCTATACTTCCTCTATCATTTTAGCAGTTAGCTCCTTGTCTTTTAGTTTGCTCAAGTATTCAGATGCATCTACTCTAGATGTATAAATCTGATTTAGGAGTTCATCCAATTGAATATGGATGGCTGCATCAGTTGATACTGTAGCTGAAGGTAGCATATCTGATAGTAAGGTCTTTTCCTTTTGAAGTACTTTATTCTTCTTTTATATGGCCAGTTGCTTCTCCTATTTGGCCTTTGCTTTACAGAGTTCACCGAATTTAGTGAGTGCTTGCCCTTTCAATTTGGAGATGTCTACATTGGGCAACACTATCAGTTTTGATAAATCAATTTTGAAACTATGCTTTTTCAACTTCTTTTCTTTACCTTTCATCGGGTTCACCACTACAATAGCTTGAGAGGCTTGAGGACCCTCGATAGGTTGCTTGCTAGAGACAACACTTTGGTCAATTTCTTTAGCCTCGGTAGTGTCCTTCGGTGTCTCGGTGCTTGGTGTCTCAGCTGTAACATTTTCTGTGCTAGAAGGTGCTTGAGAGGTTTGTTATTGTGAAGTACCTTCTGCTGTAGACTTTTGACCTTCGGTGCCTTCACCTGTATCCTGAGGAGCTTCGGTTGTAGCAAGTTGATTGATCGGTGGGTAAGGCTGAACTTGTTCCAAAATAGATTCACTGGAGACAAGTTTTCCATAAACATTGCCTTCTATCATTTCTTGTTCAGGTGCCTCTGCATCCATGATATCTTCATCTATTTGAATAGTGTCAGCAGGGTCTTGCTTGGTGACACTAGGCTCTTGGTCGGTGACATTGACTATTTCCACTGTAGATTGTTCACCAGCATTCTTTCTTCGAAAGATGTCCTTCCATTACACTTTTGTTTCCTTCTCCACTTCTATATACAGGCCATTCATCAATTTCAAGGCATTTTGTTTTACTGTAAATTGTGTTTGGCTGTTTGTCAGATGTTCTTTTATTTCATCAACTGACATATTAGGAAAGAGATGCACCAGACTTCTTTCTCTGATTTGTTTCTCAGAGTCTAGGGCATATTACCATCTGGTTTCAATATGTGCATATAATTCCTTAGGAATAGAATTACATACTTCTAATGGGACCACTCAGAATTTTAGAAGTGTGCAAATGATAGCTTCTTCAATTTGCCTCTTTTCATCAACAGATCTGGATTCATATTTGAGAAATCTGAATCCACCAAATCCACCATATTCCTTCAGATTTTTACAAAAAATTTCTACACTATGTACATCTACCTTCTTTCTTTTCACAATCTGAAAGTTATTTGCATCTTCAGATTCGGTATCACTCGACTCTTTTGGAAAAATGAGTCTCCGAGTAGATTTCTTGTAAGTTCTAGTTACCTTAGGAATGACAACAGTCTTTTGTCTCTTACTCAATGATGCAACAGATGCCCTTGTGTTAGGTCTCTTTGTTGGAGGGGTCGGTAAGGCTGTTGAAGTGTCCTGTTTCTTTCTCTTCAACACTTTTCCCTTAGGCAATTCAGTGCTAAGTGTTATGGCTGCTTCTTGGGCTTCTGTCTCCTCTTCAGTGATGGCTAGAATGCCTTTGACAGGTGTGGAGGAAGACTCTTCTCCAAATTTCTCAGATAATGCCTTAATCATCTTTATAGCTTTTCTTGTAGCCTTTGGTACTACAATGCTCATTTTTACTTTTTCCTTCACCTCTTCATAGGTTCCATACCTCAGCTCGGTAGTATGCCTTGGCAATGATAGATAGGCATCAATTTGCTGTTGTGTGATATCAAAATCAATCTCATAACCCATTGGTGGCAAAGATTGAGTCCTCGGTTCAACAGCATTCATATAACAATAATCGGTGTCGACCTCAAAACATATATCATCCTTATATTTTTCTACCAGTTGTGGTGGAATCCGGTACCTGTTATGCATTTTCTCTTGGAACTTGCTAAAGTAATCATCCATTATATCATTAAAGTTATCACCTAACTTCTTGATGAAGTCATTGATCTGATGGGTGATTGGTCGGTGTAGTTCCCAAACAACTTTACCGACTATTGGAAAAAACTTCTCAAAGTAGAAAAACATACATACAAGTAGTGATCCAAATTTTAGAGTATTTTTTGATTTGTTCTTCTTTGGCTTCTTGATTGTGTTTAGATTTTCAAACAAGTTCTTCAACAATACTTCACACAAGTCAATTTTCATGCCTTTCTTAACAATTTTGTATGCTAAGTCCACTGCTGCACAGGGTACACTGTTTTCCCTTGCCGATTGGAAGAAACAGTAACCAATTACTCTAATGGCAAATTTGAGTTCAGGATCAGTGACATTGTTCAAATTCAAACCTCTGCAATCAGATTCTACTCTAGTCAAACTGATCAATTCGTTCTGTGATATCATTTTCTATGCTCGAGCATGATCATAGATAGGATAACCGGTGATCAGATGAATGACTTCTTTAGTGATCTTAAACAGTTTCTCTTGTAGCCACATGAAATCATCATGCACTCAACTTAGTACAAACTTGACCCACTGGGGTTTGAACACACAGGGATAGATTAGGGCTTCAGTCAATCCCTTGATTTTGATATGCTCATACTTGCTTTCCATTTTACCATCTGTGCACAATTCATCATATGCATCTTTGATCTCAACATGACCGAGTTCTTCAACACGACATTTTGTGAAGAATCTCACATCCTCGACTAACAAGACTCGATCCGGGATGAGTGAAAAGGAAGTTTTGTCGTCCGGTTCAGATGCAATTTTGGGAGTCAAAGAGTATTTTAGTGAGGGCTTCTCTATATTCTTGACAACAATGGGGTTTTGGATCTTAGGTGCCATTTTGATTTTAGATAAAAATTGACATAGGAACCTTAGGGTTTGAGAACTTAACAAAAGATAGACACTTCACACTCAGCAGATAATAACAACTTAATGAGTTCCGTAAACCAGCTTAGCAATGCGATGAGATTCGATTTAAATACCTTAGATTTCGCTTTGAAGATGGTTTGATTGCCTTCATTCGCTCACCTTTGCTTCTCGAAAACTTGGTGAATGAAAATGACCGCAAAAATACCTTTAAGTACTCAAAAATACGTTATCGGGCTCTATGCAAGTTAGGTCATAACATTAAATGCACTCGGTTCTACTTAACTTTGTTTCCCTTTTTGCGCTTTAACCGAGTAACCAAATTTCCTTCATATATCGACTTAACAGGCTTCCTGAATTCACCGACTTGACAGATTTCTTATAAAGTACTCCAAAAGACTTTGATAGAATTTCAAACTTACTAATACATCTTACTATGCAGATTTTGAATTCAGTACATACTAAAATAGGAACTGTTTAAGATTTAACCTTGTGAGAATGCAGTCCCTTCATACCTTTAGCAATTAATTTGGAGTGGGGGCACCTAACTCGGTAGGTAAGGTGCTTTCTTTATTTGACACAGTTTCCTTCTTTCTCCAAATCATCTTTATTTTCTCTTTTATTTCCTCAGTGTCTTCTCTAGGTTGAACTCTGCAATCTCCAGCCAAGTGTCCAACTTTGTGACGATGAAAACATGCCATTCCAGGATTTCTCCATGATCTTCGGTTATTCATTCCAAACCTTATAAAGCAGTTGGCACTTATATGTCCATATCTTCCACAACATTCACACCATATCCTTGTATTGTAATCCCATGGTACTATAGAATATTAATGGTAAGGATTTGTGTGAGTTCGGTAACCTCTATTATTTGCTCGGTGTGCAGACCATATGTGGTTCTTTTGCTTAAACCAACACTTCTCAGTACTATGTCCATATCTATTGCAATTTTTACAAAACCCTTTGAATTTTGCCTTCTGATAATTGTTAATAGACATTGTCCTACATTGATTAGATGTGTGACCATATTTATTGCAATTGTAACAATAACCATTGGTCTTAGTGGCATTCGGTTGCTTACCTTTTCTGATTTGACACATGTTGGTAGTATGACCTTGATTTCCATAGTAGTAGCAAATAGGCTTCTTCCTTTTGATGTTATTCCTTTTTCGAGCTTGTTTTGATGATTCTCCTTTCTCGGTAGTGTAGATTCCCTTCTCGGTAGAGTCTTTTCCTTTGTAACTGAGTCCTCCTTCTTTATAGGGTCGTCTTGTGTTCAGTTGCTCATCCAACATCTTTGATGCTTCATAACTCTTCTTCAGTGTTTCCTTGGATCTCTTCTCTGTTTCAAGTTCATTGCTCAACCTTGATACTTCAAGTTTCAATGCTTGATTCTCATCATCTTTTAGATTTGCTTCATGATGTGCATAACCTAGTTGATCTGTCATATTTTGTTGAATCCTAGTCAACCTTACGATTTCATCATCCTTATCAGATACTAAAGCTTCAAGTTGTTGTTTCTCTCTTTCTAGATCTCTTACCTTGTCCTTGGTTGTCCTCAATGCATCAAGATTTTCAGTCATCTGTGTACTAAAATGTTCATGTTCTCTATTCATTGCTTTTAGTTGATCAACCAGTGCTTTGTTCTTTTCTTTCAATTGTCCTATCATTTCTTCAGTCTCTTCAGACATACTGTTCTCAGATGATGTCTCAATTTGTTCCACTAACTCTTGAGAGTCCTGCAAATCATCAGATAATCTTCTTCTCACTTTCAGAGATTTTTGCATTTGCCTTTGCATGTCTGCAATCACTTGATTAGCATGATCCAATTCTTCTTGCAGATACACAATCCTCCAAGATTGTTTGTAGCCTTCCATTGGTAAGATCTTTCTCTTTAGGCAGTTAAACCCTTTTCCAAGATTGAAGCTCTGATACCAATTGTTAGGCCCAATATGGAAAGCTAATGTACTGAGAGGGGAGGGGTGAATCAATACTTCAAATCCTTTTATCAACAATATCTTTACTGTTATGCATAAACCAAAAACTACTGTAACATAAAGCTAAAACAAATAAGTAACAATCATACATGATTCAATCCATAACACATATATTTTGGTTACGTAGAAACTCTTGGTTAGAGAGAAAAACTACGGCGGGGATGGCACCCACAACTTCACTACTGCAATAATAAAGAGTGCTTGGTTAGAGCTACATATTTAGCTATTTCTGATAGCTTACCCTGTTAGGAGTAACAAGATTTGTTAGATCTACCTTGCTAAAGGATTTTACAACACTTTATATAAATGCTGCACCTGGTTAGAGGATTTACAATTTATAGACTTGATTAGAGTCTTTTACCCTGTTAAAGGTTTCTCTTACAACTTCAAAATATTACAATAAGACTTTACAAATATCTGCAACTTTACATCTGAAATGCTATAACAGATTCTATGTACTCAAAATAAGAATACCATGCCTATAGCATACCTCGGTAACTCATAAAGTAACTCGGTAAACCCTTTCATTTACTCTGTTCTTTGACTATTCTCTGATAACCTTCTCGGTGACCTCTATGTCTCTGTAATAGTCATAATACTCTATGATTTCTCATGTATCACATAAGTCTTACTTCATACATTTTTCTCATTCACACATATATCTCTAACCCTAAATTCAGGTTGTATAAATAGACTTGTTATGTCGGTGGTCTGATTCATTGCTTCGATCTTACAAACATGATTTCTCGAATAAATAACCATGCAAAATATTTAATTGGTCAGATGACCTCAAAATTATACAAAATCTATATGTGCAATTTCCAATGTGATAACGGTTCTATGTGCCTCGATCTTGTAACACGTTTTCATATGTGTGTCCAGGTTCAATGAATCTGGTAACACATTTCACTCGATGTATATCAACTCGGTGTATTATCCTTATTGCTCGATAGACATAAAATAACACTTGGTAGATAGCTCGGTGTATACTGTGTTCTGTGACTGCTTTCTTCTGCAACCGATTAGACTGTTCATATCGACTTCTCTGTGTGTACCAACTGCATGATTCAGTAATGCTAACTGACTAGAATATATAGAATGACTTTGGATATAGAACTAATGGCAATTTGATAAGTTGTAACAATCTCCACTTTTGACATTAGTTGAGATGTTTGACAAAACTACTTTCAAAGTCATTACACAAAAATCTTTATACTTTACAAAATTTGACTAAACATACAGTATATACATTAGTCAATGAAATAGTATAATCAAATATAGTCCCCTTATTAATATGCTGTTCAAAACTCTGATTATGTGTGCTCGGTGAACAATACTCTGTAATCACTGTTCTTTCATTTATTTATTGCTCGGTTCACTGCTCTTGGATGCTCTACTTATTCTGCTCGGTATACTCCCCTTGTATACGATACTCCGACTATTTGATACTTTGAATACTATACACTCCCCCTGTGTACTTTGATGCTATATATACTCTTGATGATATAATCCCCCTTTTTGACAAACATCAAAATTTAGTTACAATTTGGAGGTGGCAACTGATCAAAAATGGATTTGTACTTTGTCTTGGCTTCGGTGAGAGTGACAGAAAGTGCATCCTTTACACTGTTCATTAAAGAATTCTGTGCATTAATATCAGCCAACAATGAAATTATGCCATCTAAAGTGCTTCCCTCTTGTGTAGTAGAGAGATAAGTGGCTCGGTTTAGCTGTTCTTGAGCGGATGAAAGATGAGGAAGGAATAATGTTTGAAGTGTCATTATGTCCATCCTGATCTTGTGTTCTTCATTCCTCAGTTCCATTTATTGAGCCATTAGCTGTTGTAGCTTAGTATAAAAATTTTGAACTGAATTGGGCTCGGGGGTCAACTTATTTAAGAGATCGGTGATCTCTTTCTCAATTGCTTCTGTTTTATTCTTAATGTCCTTAAGGAATAAAGAAAATGTGCAAAGTTTCTGAAATAATGAAAGAATGTGCTTGAGTTGAGGGGAGAACAAAGCAATAAATTTGACAAGTTTTACCCTACCAAAAGCAATGGATTTCTGTACTTCCTCTATCATTTTAGCAGTTAGCTCCTTGTCTTTTAGTTTGCTCCCATATTCGGATGCATCTACTCCAGATGTCTCAATCTGATTTAGGAGTTCATCCAATTGAATATGGATGGCTGCATCGGTTGATACTGTAGCTGAAGGTAGCATATCTGATAGTAAGGTCTTTACCTTCTAAAGTAGTTTATTCTTCTTTTGTATGGCCAGTTGCTTCTCCTGTTTGGCCTTTGCTTTGCACAGTTCACCAAATTCAGTGAGTGCTTGCCCTTTCAATTTGGAGATGTCTACATTGGGCAACACTATCAGTTTTGATAAATCAATTTTGAAACTATGCTTTTTCAACTTCTTTTCTTTACCTTTCACTGGGTGAACCACTACAATAGCTTGAGAGGCTTGAGGACCCTCGGTAGGTTGCTTGGTAGAGACAACACTTTGGTCGGTTTCTTTAGACTCGGTAGTGTCCTTCGGTGTCTCGGTGCTTGGTGTCTCAGCTATAACATTTTCTGTGCTAGAAGGTGCTTGAGAGGTTTGTTCTTGTGAAGTACCTTCTGTTGTAGACTGTTTACCTTCGGTGCCTTCACCTGTATCCTGAGGAGCTTCGGTTGTAGCAGGTTGATTGATCGGTGGGTAAGGCTAAACTTGTTCCAAAACAGCTTCACTGGAGACAAGTTTTGCGTAAGCATTGCCTTCTATCATTTCTTGTTTAGGTGCCTCTCCATCCATGATACCTTCATTTATTTGAATGGTGTCAGCAGGGTCTTGCTTGGTGACATCAGGCTCTTGGTCGGTGACATCGACTATTTCCACTGTAGATTGTTCACTAGCATTCTTTCTTCGAAAGATGTCCTTCCATTTCTCTTTTGTTTCCTTCTCCACTTCTATATACAGCCCATTCATCAATTTCAAGGCCTTTTGTTTTACTATAAATTATGTTTGGCTGTTTGTCAGATGTTCTTTTATTTCATTAATCGACATATCAGGAAAGAGATGCACCATACTTCTTTCTCTGATTTGTTTCTCTGAGTCTAGGGCATATTGCCATCCGGTTTCAATATGTGTATATCATTCCTTAGGAATAGAATTACATACTTCTAATGGGACCATGTGGAATTTTAGAAGTGTGCAAAGGACAGCTTCTTCAATTTGCCTCTTTTCATTAGCAGATCTAGATTCATATTTGACAAATTTGAATCCACCAAATCCACCATATTCCTTCAGATGTTTACAAAAAAATTGTACAATATGTACATCTACCTACTTGCTTTTCACAATCTGAATTATATTAGCCTCTTCAGATTCGATATCACTCAACTCTTTTGGCAAAATGGGTCTCCGAGTAGATTTCTTGTAAGTTCTAGTTACCTTAGGAATGACAACAGGCTTTTGTCTCTTACTCGGTGATGCAGCAGATGCCCTTGTGTTAGGTCTCTTTGTTGGAGGGGTCGATAGGGCCATTGAAGTATCCTATTTCTTTCTCTTCAACACTTTTCCCTGAGGCAATTCGGTGCTAAGTGTTATGGTTGCTTCTTGGGCTTCTGTCTCCTCTTCGGTGATGGCTAGAATGCCTTTGCCAGGTGTGGAGGAAGACTCTTCTCCAAATTTCTCAGATAATGCCTTAATCAGCTTTGTAGCTTTTCTTGTAGCCTTCGGTACTACAATGCTCATTTTTACTTTTTCCTTCACCTCTTCATAGGTTCCATACCTCAGCTCGGTAGTATGCCTTGGCAATGATAGATAGGCATCAATTTGCTGTTGTGTGATATCAAAATCAATCTCATAACCCATTGGTGGCAAAGATTGAGTCCTTGGTTCAACAACATTCATATAACAATAATTGGTGTCGACCTCAAAACATATATCATCCTTATATTTTTCTACCAGCTGTGGTGGAATCCGGTACCTGTTATGCATTTTCTCTTGGAACTTGCTGAAGTAATCATCCATTATATCATTAAAGTTATCACCTAACTTCTTGATGAAGTCATTGATCTGATGGGTGATTGGTTAGTGTATTTCCCAAACAACTTTACCAATTGTTGGAAAAAACTTCTCAAAGTAGAAAAACATACATACAAGTAGTGATCCAAATTTTAGAGTATTTGCCGAGTTGTTCTTCTTCAGCTTCTTGATTGTGTTCAAATTTTCAAACAAGTTCTTCAACAATACTTCACACAAGTCAATTTTCATGCCTTTCTTAACAATTTTTTATGCTAAGTGCATTGCTGCACATGGTACACTGTTTTCCCTTGCCAATTGGAAGAAACAGTAACCAATTACTCTAATGGCAAATTTGAGTTCAGGATCAGTGACATTGTTCAACTTCAGACCTCTGCAATTAGATTCTACTACAGTCAAACCGATCAATTCCTTCTGTGATATCATTTTCTATGCTCAAGCATGATCATAGATAGGATAACTGGTGATCAGATGAATGATTTCTTTAGTGATCTTAAACGGTTGCTCTTGTAGCCACATGAAATCATCATGCACTTAGCTTAGTACAAACTTGACCCACTGGGGTTTGAACACACGGGGATAGGTTAGGGCTTCAATCAATCCCTTGATTTTGATATGCTCATACTTGCTATCCATTTTACCATTTGTGCACAATTCATCATATGCATCTTTGATCTCAACATGACTGAGTTCTTCAACACGACATTTTGTGAAGAATCTCACATCCTCGACTAACAAGACTCGATCCGGGATGAGTGAAAAGGAAGTTTTGTCATCCGGTTCAGATGCAATTTTGGCAGTCACAGATTATTTTAGTGAGGGCTTCTCTACATTCTTGACAACAATGGGGACTTGGATCTTAGGTGCCATTTTGATTTCAGATAAAAATTGACACAACAACCTTAGGGTTTGAGAACTTAACAAATGACAGACGCTTCACACTCAGTAGATAATAACAACTTAATGAGTTCGGTAAACTAGCTTAGCATTGCGATGAGATTCGATGTAAATACCTTAGATTTCACTTTGAAGATGGTTTGATCACCTTCATTCGCTCTGCTCTGCTTCTCAAAAACTTGGTGAATGAAAATGACTGCTAAAATACCTTTAAGTACTCAAAAATACCTTATCGGGCTCCGTGCAAGTTAGGTCAAAACATTAAATGCACTTGGTTCTACTTAACTTTGTTTCCCTTTTTGCGCTTTAACCGAGTAACCAAATTTCCTTCATATATCGACTTGACAAGCTTCCTGAATTCACCGACTTGACAGATTTCTTATAAAGTACTCCAAAAGACTTTGATAGAATTTCAAACTTACTAATACATTTTACTATGCAGATTTTGAATTCTAACATACTAAAATAGGAACTGTTTAAGATTTAACCTTGTGAGAATGCAGTCCCTTCATACCTTTACCAATTAATTTGGAGTGGGAGCACCTAACTCGGTAGGTAAGGTGCTTTCTTTATTTGACACAGTTTCCTTCTTTCTCCAAATCATCTTTATTTTCTCTTTTATTTCCTCAGTGTCTTCTCTCGGTTGATCTCTGCAATCTCCAGCCAAGTGTCCAACTTTGTGACGATGAAAACATGCCATTCCAGGATTTCTCCATGATCTTCGGTTATTCATTCCAAACCTTATAAAGCAGTTGGCACTTATATGTCCATATCTTCCACAACATTCACACCATATCCTTGTATTGTAATCCCATGGTACTGTAGAATATTAATGGTAAGGATTTGTGTGAGTTCGGTAACCTCTATTATTTGCTCGGTGTGCAGACCATATGTGGTTCTTTTGCTTAAACCAACACTTCTCGGTACTATGTCCATATCTATTGCAGTTTTTACAAAACCCTTTGAATTTTGCCTTCTGATAATTGTTAACAGACTTTGTCCTACATTGATTAGATGTGTGACCATATTTATTGCAATTGTAACAATAACCATTGGTCTTAGTGGCATTCGGTTGCTTACCTTTTTTGATTTGACACATGTTGGTAGTATGACCTTGATTTCCACAATAGTAGCAAATAGGCTTCTTCCTTTTGATGTTATTCCTTTTTCGAGCTTGTTTTGATGATTCTCCTTTCTCGATAGTGCAGATTCCCTTCTCGGTAGAGTCTTTTCCTTTGTAACCCAGTCCTCCTTCTTTATAGGGTCATCTTGTGTTTAGTTGCTCATCCAACATCTTTGATGCTTCATAACTCTTCTTCAGTGCTTCCTTGGATTTCTTCTCTGTTTCAAGTTCATTGCTCAACCTTGATACTTCAAGTTTCAATGCTTGATTCTCATCATCTTTCAGATTTGCTTCATGATGTGCATAACCTAATTGATCTGTCATATTTTTTTGAATGCCAGTCAACCTTATGATTTTATCATCCTTATCAGATACTAAAGCTTCAAGTTGTTGTTTCTCTCTTTCTAGATCTCTTACTTTGTCCTCGGTTGTCCTCAATGCATCAAGATTTTCAGTCATCTATGTACTGAAATGTTCATGTTCTCTTTTCATTGCTTTTAGTTGATCAGCCAGTGCTTTGTTCTTTTCTTTCAATTGTCCAATCATTTCTTCAGTCTCTTCAGACATACTATTCTCAAATGATGTCTCAATTTTTTTCCACTAACTCTTGAGAGTCCTGCAAATCATCAGATAATCTTCTTCTCACTTTCAGAGATTTTTGCATTTGCCTTTGCATGTCTGCAATCACTTGATTAGCACGATCCAATTCTTCTTGCAGATACACAATCCTCCGAGATTGTTTGTTGCCTTCCATTGGTAAGATCTTTCTCTTTAGGCAGTTAAACCCTTTTCAAAGATTGAAGCTCTGATACCAATTGTTAGGCCCAATATGGAAAGCTAATGTACTGAGAGGGGAGGGGTGAATTAGTACTTTAAATCCTTTTATCAACAATATCTTTACTGTTATGCATAAACCAAAAACTGCTGTAACATAACATAAAGCTAAAACAAATAAGTAACAATCATACATGATTCACTCCATAACACATATATTTTGGTTACACATAAACTCTTGGTTAGAGAGAAAAACTATGGTGGGGATGGCACCCACAACTTCACTACTGCAATAATAAAAAGTGCTCGGTTAGAGCTACATATTTAGATATTTCTGATAGCTTACCCTGTTAGGAGTAACAAGATTTGTTAGATCTACCTTGCTAAAGGATTTTACAACACTTTATATAAATGCTGCACCTGATTAGAGGATTTACAATTTATAGACTTGATTAGAGTCTTTTACCCTGTTAAACGTTTCTCTTACAATTTCAAAATATAATAAGACTTTACAAATATCTGCAACTTTACATTTGAAATGATGTAGCAGATTCTATGTGCTCAAAATAAGATTAGCTTGCCTATAGCATACCTCGGTAACTCATAATGTAACTTGGTAAACCCTTCTGTTGACTCTGTTCTTTGACTATTCTTTGATAACCTTCTCGGTGACCTCTGTGTCTCTATATCAGTCATAATACTCTGTGATTTCTCATGTATCACATAAGTCTTGCTTCATACACATATGCACACACAATTTTCTCATTCACACATATATCTCTAACCCTAAATTCATGCTGTATAAATATACTTCTTATGTCGGTGGTCTGATTCATTGCTTCGATCTTACAAACATGATTTCTCGAATAAATAACCATGCAAAATATTTAATTGGTTGAACTCAAAATTATACAAAATCTATATGTGCAATTTCCAATGTGATAACGGTTCCATGTTCCTCGATCTTGTAACACGTTTTCATATGTGTGTCTAGGTTCAATGAATCTGGTAACACATTTCACTTAGTGTATATCAACTCGGTGTATTATCTTTACTGCTCGGTAGACATAAAATAACACTCGATAGACAGCTCGGTGTATACTGCGTTCTATGACTGCTTTCTTCTGTAACTGACTAGACTGTTCATACCGACTTCTCTGTGTGTACCGACTGCATGATTCAGTAATGCTAACCGACTAGAATATATAGAATGACTTTGGATATAAAACTAATGGCAATTTGATAAGTAGTAACAATCTCCCCTTTTGACATTAGTTGAGATGTTTGACAAAACTACTTTCAAAGTCATTACTCAAAAATCTGTATACTTTACAAAATTTGACTAAACATACAATATATACATTAGTCAATGAAATAGTATAATCAAATATACTCCCCTTATCAATATGCTGTTCAAAACTTTGATTATGTGTGCTCGGTGATCAATACTCTGTAATCACTGTTCTTTCCTCTGTTTACTGCTTGGTTCATTGCTCTTGGATGCTCTGCTTATTCTGCTCGGTATACTCCCCCTGTATACGATACTCCGGCTGTTTGATAATTTGAATACTATACACTCCCCCTGTGTACTTTGATGCTATATATATTCTTGATGATATCCTCCCCCTTTTTGACAAACATCAAAATTTAGTTACCATTTGGAGGTGGCAACTGATCAAAAATGGATTTGTACTTTGTCTTGGCTTTGGTGAGAGCAATAGAAAGTGCATCCTTTACACTGTCCATTAAAGAATTGCATGCATTAATATCAGCCAACAATGAAATTAAGCCATCTAAAGTGCTTCCCTTTTGTGTAGTAGAGAGGTAAGTGGCTCGGTTTAGCTGTTCTTGAGCGGATGAAAGATGAGGAAGGAATAATGTTTGAAGTGTCATTATGTCCATCTTGATCTTGTGTTCTTCATTCCTCAGTTCCAATTGTTGAGCCATTAGCTTTTGTAGCTTAGTATAAAATTTTTGAACTGAATTGGGCTCGAGGGTCAACTTATTTGAGAGATCGGTGATCTCTTTCTCAATTGCTTCTGTTTTATTCTTAATGTCCTTAAGGAATAAAGAAAATGTGCAGAGTTTCTGAAATAATGAAAGAATGTGCTTGAGTTGAGGGGACAACTCAGCAATAAATTTGACAAGTTTTACCTTGCCAACAACAATGGATTTCTGTACTTCCTCTATCATTTTAGCAGTTAGCTCCTTGTATTTTAGTTTGCTCAAGTATTCGGATGCATCTACTCCAAATGTCTTAATCTGATTTAGGAGTTCATCCAATTGAATATGGATGGCTGCATCGGTTGATACTGTAGTTGAAGGTAGCATATCTGATAGTAAGGTCTTTACCTTCTGAAGTAGTTTATTCTTCTTTTGTATGGCTAGTTGCTTCTCCTATTCAGCCTTTGCTTTGCACAGTTCACTGAATTCAATGAGTGCTTGCCCTTTCAATTTGGAGATGCCTACATTGGGCAACACTATCGGTTTTGATAAATCAATTTTGAAACTATGCTTTTTCAACTTCTTTTCTTTACCTTTCACCGGGTGAACCACTACAATAGCTTGAGAGGATTGAGGACCCTCGGTAGGTTTCTTGGTAGAGACAACACTTTGGTCGGTTTCTTTAGCCTCGGTAGTGTCCTTCGGTGTCTCGGTGCTTGGTGTCTCAGCTGTAACATTTTCCGTGCTAGAAGGTGCTTGAGAGGTTTGTTCTTGTGAAGTACCTTCTGCTGTAGACTTTTGACCTTCGGTGCCTTCACCTGTATCCTGAGGAGCTTCGGTTGTAGTAGGTTGATTGATCGGTGGGTAAGGCTGAACTTGTTCCAAAATAGATTCACTGGAGACAAGTTTTGCATAAGCATTGCCTTCTATCATTTCTTGTTCAGGTGCCTCTGCATCCATGATATCTTCATCTATTTGAATGGTGTCAGGAGGGTCTTGCTCGGTGACATCAGGCTCTTGGTCGGTGACATTGACTATTTCCACTGTAGATTGTTCACTAGCATTCTTTCTTCCAAAGATGTCCTTCCATTGCTCTTTTGTTTCCTTCTACACTTCTATATACATGCCATTCATCAATTTCAAGGCCTTTTGTTTTACTGTAAATTGTGTTTGGCTGTTTGTCAGATGTTCTTTTATTTCATCAACCGACATATCAGGAAAGAGATGCACCAGACTTCTTTCTCTGATTTGTTTCTCCGAGTCTAGGGCATATTACCATTTGGTTTCAATATGTGTATATAATTCTTTAGGAATAGAATTACATACTTCTAATGGGACCACTCAGAATTTTAGAAGTGTGCAAATGACAGCTTCTTCAATTTGCCTCTTTTCATCAGTAGATCTGGATTCATATTTGACAAATTTGAATCCACCAAATCCACCATATTCCTTCAGATTTTTACAAAAAATTTCTACACTATGTACATCTACCTTCTTGCTTTTCGCAATCTAAATTTAATTTGCATCTTTAGATTCAGTATCACTTGACTCTTTTGGCAAAATGAGTCTCCAAGTAGATTTCTTGTAAGTTCTAGTTACCTTAGGAACGACAACAATTTTTTGTCTCTTACTCGGTGATGCAGCAGATGCCCTTGTGTTAGGTCTCTTTGTTGGAGGGGTCAGTAGGGCCATTGAAGTGTTCTGTTTCTTTCTCTTCAACACTTTTCCCTTAGGCAATTCGGTGCTAAGTGTTATGGCTGCTTCTTGGGCTTTTATCTCCTCTTTGGTGATGGCTAGAACGTCTTTGACAGGTGTGGAGGAAGACTCTTCTCCAAATTTCTCAGATAATGCATTAATCATCTTTGTAGCTTTTCTTGTAGCCTTTGGTACTACAATGCTCATTTTTACTTTTTCCTTCACCTCTTCATAGGTTCCATACCCCAGCTCGGTAGTATGCCTTGGCAATGATAGATAGGCATCAATTTGCTGTTGTGTGATATCAAAATCAATCTCATAACCCATTGGTGGCAAAGATTGAGTCCTTGGTTCAACAACATTCATATAACAATAATCGGTGTCGACCTCAAAAAATATATCATCCTTATATTTTTCTACCAGCTGTGGTGGAATCCAGTACCTGTTATGCATTTTCTCTTGGAACTTGCTGAAGTAATCATCCATTATATCATTAAAGTTATCACCTAACTTCTTGATGAAGTTATTGATCTGATGGGTGATTGGTCGGTGTAGTTCCCAAACAACTTTACCGACTGTTGGAAAAAACTTCTCAAAGTAGAAAAACATACATACAAGTAGTGATCCAAATTTTAGAGTATTTGCCAAGTTGTTCTTCTTCGGCTTCTTGATTGTGTTCAGATTTTCAAACAAGTTCTTCAACAATACTTCACACAAGTCAATTTTCATGCCTTTCTTAACAATTTTTTATGCTAAGTCCACTGCTGCATAGGGTACACTATTTTCCATTGCCGATTGGAAGAAACAGTAACGAATTACTCTAATGGAAAATTTGAGTTGAGGATTAGTGACATTGTTCAACTTCAGACCTCTGTAATCAGATTCTACTCCAGTCAAATTGATCAATTCCTTCTGTGATATCATTTTCTATGCTTGGGCATGATCATAGATAGGATAACTGGTGATCAGATGAATGATTTCTTTAGTGATCTTAAACGGTTGCTCTTGTAGCCACATGAAATCATCATGCACTCGGCTTAGTACAAGCTTGACCCACTGGGGTTTGAACACACGGGGATAGGTTAGGGCTTCAGTCAATCCCTTGATTTTGATATGCTCATACTTGCTATCCATTTTACTATCTGTGCACAATTCATCATATGCATCTTTGATCTCAACATGACCGAGTTCTTCAACATGACATTTTGTGAAGAATCTCACATCCTCGAGTAACAAGACTTGATCCGGGATGAGTGAAAAGGAAGTTTTGTCATTCGGTTTAGATGCAATTTTGGGAGTCAAAGAGTATTTTGGTGAGGGCTTCTCTACATTCTTAACAACAATGGGGTCTTGGATCTTAGGTGCCATTTTGATTTCAGATAAAAATTGACACAGGAACCTTAGGGTTTGAGAACTTAACAAATGACAGACGCTTCACACTCAGCAGATAATAACAACTTAATGAGTTTGGTAAACCAGCTTAGCAATGCGATGAGATTCGATGTAAATACCTTAGATTTCACTTTGAAGATGGTTTGATCGCCTTCATTCACTCTACTCTGCTTCTTGAAAACTTGGTGAATGAAAATGACCGCGAAAATACCTTTAAGTACTCAAAAATACCTTATCGGGCTCCGTGCAAGTTAGGTCAAAACATTAAATGCACTCGGTTCTACTTAACTTTCTTTCCCTTTCTGCGCTTTAACCGAGTAACCAAATTTCCTTCATATACCGACTTGACAGGCTTCCTGAATTCACCGACTTGACAAATTTCCTGTAAAGTACTCCAAAAGACTTTGATAGAATTTCAAACTTACTAATACATCTTAATATACAGATTTTGAATTCAGTACATACTAAAATAAGAACTGTTTAAGATTTAACCTTGTGAGAATGTAGTCCCTTCATACCTTTACCAATTAATTTGGAGTGGAGCACCTAACTCGATAGGTAAGGTGTTTTCTTTATTTGACACAGTTTCCTTCTTTCCAAGAGATAGGCAAGCGAAAAATGGGGATTTTGGAGGAGAGATGAAGGAATGGGAAAATTTGTCCAAGAGGGACAAAGAAGCAAAAGTTGGAGATGGATAATATGAGAAAAATTTGGAGGTGATTGGATAAAAGGGGAAGGAGTTATGACAATCTTAAAAATAGAGAAATATGAGATTTTGGGCTTCAAAAAGTGGATTTTTGGGATGAGGCCTCCAAGGGAGGAAATGTGGAAAATGGCAATGCGGAGAATCCGGTGAAGTTTGGAGGAAAATGGAGTCGAGATAAAGAAGATATGGCGAAAAAACATAAAATTTTTTTACTTATTTTTTTTAAACCTTAGATTTAACAGAGCAGACAGAAACCCTAGAATTAACAGGGTAGAAACCCTAAATTTAACAGAATAAAAAAAAAAATGTCAGGTTTGGATTTCTGATTGTCTAGATATACAAGAGCATAATCTCCTACTTTCACACTTTCCTGCGGTCAGACAGATTATCTTTAAATAGAGCAGATAATAGGAAATGAAAAAAAATAAAAAATGCAGACTACAGTTAGCGCCAAAAAATTTCAGACAGATTAACAGAGCAGACAGTAGCACTAAACAGATAGAAAAGTGTCAAAGGTCCGGATTTCTGATTGTCTAGATAGACAAGAACATACTCTCCTATTTTCACACTTTCCTGCGGTTAGAGCATACAGTCGCACTAAACAGAATAGAAAAGTGAAAGGTCTGGATTTCTAATTGTCTATATAGACAAGAGCATACTCTCCTACTTTCACACAAATTATAATTAAACAGAGCAAATAATAGAGCAAATAATAGATCGGATAACAAGAATTCAAATTCCCACAAAAATGCTCACTCTAATCGCAGAGCTATCGTGCTGAAACAGAAACAAAAACAAAAATGCAGCAGAAACAGAAAAGAAGCTATTGCATTGAAATACAAAGCCGCTATTCTGGAACCTGCAAAAAAGATTTTTTTTTTTTTTTTTTTTTCTGCAGTCGCGCTATTCTAGAACCTGCGTCTCACAACTCACAAAAACTTAAAAAAAACATTAGTTCTTAGGGACGTGGGTCCCACCGAGTGTGCCAAAATGAAGAGGGGAAAACAGATTTGAAGGTCAAATGATCAAAACATAACAAAATAAACATGTAGAATGCTAAAATATCATTAAAAGACCATTTCACCTTGCTATTTTACCTTCTCCTTTGGATTGAGCTTGATGAAGTGAAGGCGCCCCTTGATAATGCTCCACTTGATGTGCTCCTTTGATTGCTGGATGTGGATGGCTCTCCAATGTTGTGCACAAATGGAATGGATTTGAAAAATGATAAGAATGAGATGATCAAGTTGCCAAGATGATTTCCTGGGCTCAGAAGAGCAGCATAAACTTACTGGATTTCAAGATGTTTTGAATGAAGGGATGGAGCCCTATTTTATAGGAAGAGGAGAGGAAAACGAATGGCTAGGTTGAATTTGAGATGAAGGGCTAAGATTTACTTGTGAGCTCACACAAGGTCCAAGAGAGGGTGTGGAGACCAAGAAATATGCCTTAAAGGCATTTCGTATCTCCACTCTCCACAAGATGCATTGGAGGAATTAAAAATTCTCCAAAAAAGGATATCATGGGGATTGGAGGAATAAAAAGGAATTAAAAATTCCTTGGGAGAGGGGATGCCTAGAGGAATGTGTGATTTCGAAAATTTTACATTCACCTAGGAAAAGAGCATTTAAAGCTAGTGGCTAGATGAAAAAGACAGAGTTGACTTTGTGGCTAATCATGATGATTAACCATTAATGACTCATTAGGAGAGGGATTAGAGGAAATATTAGGTGAGATTAATATTTGTACAAGAATTTGATTAGGAGAGAGAATGAGTGGAGGGAATAAAAAATTAGAAGAATAATGTTAAGTGAGTTTAGGGAGTTTCTAGAAGAATGAATTAAGAAGATGATTTGTAGGAATCATGTAGGTTAACTAATTAATTGAAATTAATTAGCTAAGAGGAAGATTTGTGAGGATTTGATTTTTTTAGAAGAATAAAGAAAGGGATTGATTTATTAAATAAATAAATCATATGCTATAGTGACAATATTAATTATATTTAATTAATATTGAGAGGAATTTGAATTAACATAATTAATTATGCGAGGAATTAAAAATAATTTAAATAATTATTTTTAAGTGTCTACATAGGCTAGAGAATATTTCATTTGGCTGCTGTGTAGCGGAAGGGATATCAAAATCTTAGAAGGTAGTCAAAGGGACATCGAAAGGTGGTTTCAAATGGAAAACGCCTTTCATGGGCTACCTATATTCACCCCTTCATCATCAAACAACTAGGAGGAAGAATGAAGGGGAAAGAGAACAATGAAGGTAGGGGGTGGATGGTTCAGATGCAGAGCATCTGAAATTAATCTTGAGTATGGAAGATGTGCAGTATGCAGTTCTTATAATATTGCTCGATAAGATTCTCCTTCCATTTTTCCATTACCTCCCTTTTCTATGTATTTTCATCCTCTAGTTGTGAGGAAATATCTTTTATAAGGTTGCAAGGCTCTCCTTCTAGTCTAATGAGTGTCTCTACCAACGTGTATTATGTAGGTCTTCCACTAGCATGATGGTGGCACGACTCAAAGCACAAAGACATCAACAAAATATTATTCTCCATTGAGGCATCTTCTTGTATGGGTGGCCCATTTTTGTCTTATATTGAATGGGCGATGGGTTTTCTTTTATTTGCATATGGCCTGAAACATGTCAAAAGAGGAAAAGCCAAGTGTAAGCAGGTTGAAGATTTTGGGAATTCCTGATTATTATAATAGGAATACTACAACTGTAAGAAAATATTCAGAAATGTTGTATTCTAGGTGGGTAGAAGCAGCCATTTGTTAATCTATGGTTTCATGCAGGTTCACAGAGAAGAAGGATTATCTTTCCATATTGTAAATTTCAATTAGTACTGTATGCAATTTTTCATTGGTTGCATATACTATGTCCATTTGTATTTTCTGAATTTATATGAATTCAAATATGAAGGATATGTTGGTTTGTGTAGTACCCCTCCTCGATCAGCCTCTTTTGTATGTTTTGAGTTACTTCAGTGATTGTTATGTGGAACATTATTGTATTTTGATTCGGATATTATGCGATGTTATTTCGTGCTTTATCTAGATTCATGGTGTATGATTTATGTAGTATTTCAGTGCTTATGATTAATGTTATTTTATGGATCATTATCATGGACTGACACTTTTCCCTTCTATTGCGATGCGTTATTTATATGTTGCGTGTTTGCAAGTGTACTATTGGGATGTGAGGGGATGATTTTCATTCACTCACTCCGGTGAGATAGGGAACGTCATGATTCTTGTTCATCGTTGTGTTTACCATGTTTGTATATATATATTGGTCTATATGCACGTGTGGTTCTTTGGTTGTTGTACCCTAGCTTGACCGCAGTTACACTCATGTGAGTGTTGTCAGTCGGTTGTGTTTCCCCCATTTGGCTGTTATGCATGTCATGGTGCCTTGGTTTGGTCATTTGAGAGTCATCATTTGATCTGTCTTGGTTTTGCATGTTTCTGTTTATTTAAATGGTTATTTAATTTAGATGGATGATGCTATCTTGTGTTTGCGTAATCATTTAATTAATATGCTTTGTGATTATTGATTTATTTAAATTGATGAATTGCTAGATTAAATGGCTTAATTTATTCTGTAAGTTGCATTAATATTTTTGTGAAATAAATAAATTGCCTAGCCATTTAAAAAGGTTAAATGCTTATGTTGAAGGAAGTATTTATGAAAAAAGAAATAAATGAAAGTTTTCCTTTTTATTTTTCCATTTGGCCTTTTTAATTTAATCATTGGAAAGAATTATTATTTTTGGGAAAGAAATAAATTTGATTGCCTTTTTAGTTTTAAAATATTTAAATTTGATTGGATGAAAACTTTAACCTAGAAGCTTGGGTTAAAAGATATTTTGGGCATCAATTCTGGGCATTCACGACAGGAGAAGAAGAGGATTTTTGGAGAGAAAATTCTGGAAAAACTTCCTGAAGGATCTAGAAATTTGACTTGGCTACAAGACTAGAGTTTCTTCATCCCTTTTGCTTGCTAATTGCTTCAAGGTTGGAGGTTTCCTTGTCTTGAATTTGTTTTTTGAAAATTTCAGTTTGCTTCCTGTGTATGGAAATTTATGTATTCTGCCTGTAGATTCTTTTTGGAATGTTGAAATGGAAGAAAGATTGCCTGATATAGTTGATTGTGTGATGCTATAAGCATATGGTTGCATTCAGGAAAGGAATTTGTTCATTTCTTCTCTGCTGTGTGTTATTTGTTAATAACAAGCAATTTCTTGATTTACCTCTTCATTGGAAAGAAAAAATTTTAGATTGGGCTTGCTGGGTGCATCCTTGTTTCTATTCTATCATGATTTGGCTAGCTATTCTTTCCAGTGTGTCTATTTCACCATTTACCTTGCTGGTAAACTCTTCCTTGAAATTTTGGAAATTTGCACTGTATGTGTGTGCCTGTGAATTAATTCTGGAAATGGAATGTTCGAAGTGGTAAGTATTACCAGTTGGAAGTGGTAAATGTTACCGGTTGGAAGTGGTAAGTGTTACCGGTTGGTAGCAACATTGTTACCAGTGGTAGAAAGACTACCGGTAAGTGGTGTTTGTTGTCCTGGCAGCAGCACAACTGTGGGTTGGTTTGACCCTTGCTTAGCTTTGAGCCCTCACCGATCTCCAAACCGGTTTGTGTTAAGAACTTAAATTTTATAAATGGAATGTTTAAAGTGGTATTGCATGATGTAATGTGATTTTCAAGTAATTTTTATTATGTGGTTAATAAATTTATCAATGAAAATTAAGGCATGAATTAGAGATTCAAATGGGTAGATTTGGAATATTAATTTGGAAATTGATTAGATGTGACTGCTGGAAAGGAGTGTTTTATTTAATTTTCAATTAAAGATGTTGTAAGTGTTTATGATGCTGATATTTTCAAAGATTTTCTGAGTGCGGATTTGATGTATTTAGCTGTCCTTGCAAGTTTTTATTGTGACATTTTGGTTTGTGGTTCAGTCATCCTGTGGTGGTGTAATTGGTACCTTTGACCAAGTGATATATGTTGGCTCCGTTGTCTTAACCATGTAGTGTCTTTGCCTTATGGTCAGTCAAGAGTTAGTATGTCCTTGTTTGACCACTTGTTTTCGATAGTGGTGTTATGGCTGTTTGCTTCGCCATAGGGTCCTCGGGGAGTGACCATGCTTGTGTAGTGTCCTTTGAGAGAGTGGCTTTCGCTTGGGGGTTGCACCCAAAATGGTAGTATTATGACCCAGCGAAATTCAAATAATATATGGTAATCTAATGCATTGATTAGGTGGGTAGTTTCATAACATTAATAAGATAATGTACCTGGCACATAGGTGGGTGCTTGTATTGAGGCTCATAATGTAGTGAGAAGGCCTGGAATGGCAAACTGACCACCTTGTCTTCACGAAAGGCTAGAAGGGTCCGTATGAGACTTAGTTGGAGCCAGAGGTTTGGGAGAGGTTACCAGGATAGAGATTCGAGACCTATGAGAGCCTACCAAGGTAACCATCAAGCTATGCGATGATACTCTCTCTTTAGGTTCACTTATGTGTGTGATGTCGAGTCACTAGTGTTTTTGTGATGTTGAGTCACCTAGATTATTGTGGAGTCTCTTGTCCTGTCATGGAGTCGTGTTGTTTTATTGACCATGTCATGCTTTTTCTTGTTTGAGGGTCCTCAGCTATCTCCTAGCATGGTGGGGTGATTCCATTTGGGAATTACATGGTCAGGTGGTAGTGCCACTTCCCATCGGATGTTCAGATTTGTGCCTTCATGCAAGGATTGGCTTCGTAGGTGTTCCTGTGGTTCGTGACCCATGCTTCATCTCATGTTTTGAAGATTATTTGTATTTTTAGACCTATGTGGTCATTGTATCATTGTAATATTGATCTTATGTAACCTTGTGATTGGATGAGATCTATCCTTTATGTTTATTGAGAAGCTATGTATTGGAAGAGCAATGTAATCCTATGTTTGGATGTTTTTATCAGTTTCCTTGATGATGTTAGTAAATGCTTACTGAAGTGGAAATTACGTTGTATCCTTTCAATCTTTCTATGATGAATCTTTATTTGCTTATGGCTTCTTGTGATCATTGAGTTAATGATGCATATGTGGATTTACGATTTTGTGGAATTCATTCTTGAAGTTAATTCTTCGTTGGTAACCCTTAAGAAATTCTGGTGTAAGTCTTTCACTTGTGTTATCGTGCATGATGTGTAAATGCACTTATGATGTTTGTGCTTTAAAAAAAATAAAATTGTTTCACCCTTGTTGTGGATTTTCCTTCGGGGTTCCTGGCGGGGCATTACAGTTTGTTCTAGTATTTTCTTATCAATGTGTGATTGTGCTTATGGGTCTCCTTCAAGGAAGGAGTTAAATTCTATTTGCAATTTGCAGTAAATTTGGGAAACATTGAATGGATTAACATGAATGGTTGATGCAATTAGTTGATGGAATTGTGTCAATTTTAGGCATTCCACTTTGAAAATTCCCTAATTTGAGTTATTTTGCAATGCGGGTTTGTCCTTTTAATTTGTGGGCGTGACTCTGTTTCATTGGATATGCACTTGATTGTAGAAGCTATTTGTGAATTTGTTTCGGTAGCATCCCTTATTAATTGTATCTCTCCTATCTTCTTTTCTTCAAGCATTTCTTAAAGGGCAGGTTTCATTATGCATGCTTTGTATTCCCTTGTACACTTGGAGTAGCGCATGTATTATTTTTTTGGTCGAATTGCAGATTGTGAAGGATTAGGGGTGTATAGAGGGTAACTGTAGATAATCCCCTTATAGTTGAGAAACATCTACCAATCATGAACCTGTACGATTGTGACGAATTTGAAAGCATATTGGGCATGAAGGTCCTAAGTAGGAAAAATACATTCCCGAGTTAGGTAGAGCTCAAAGTGAAGAAGGCTCGCTAAGGCCTTGTTGTGTTTTGTTTTCTTGTCTTCAATCTGTTGATAGTTCAAATTAAATGATGTGAAGGAGATTCAGATTTGAGAAGATTTTGATTTTGATCCATGGGTTATTGTTAGCATCCAATAAAATTTAGGCCTACAAATATCATTATTTGCGACAATCCGCAAACAATTTTCACTCAAAATCCATCAATTTCTCTTTATTTATTACTACTTATGTTGTGATTATATCTGTCTAATATGATTTGATCGGTTTTATTCCAAAAAATTATTAATTAATCTAAATTAATCAAATCCTAAAACTGATTTTAACCACAAACTAATTTAATAAATATAACATACAATGCACAAAATGTTTAGAATTGTTTTGTTTTTTTGATGAGGAACATGGCCATCCAAAATTATTCTAACTCATAAATCTATAATTATTTACAAACATTTGGAGAACATAAGAAGCAAAATGTGAAATTATTATAAAATGCTTGGATAATATAATATAAGATGCATTATATTTGCCCTAATTTATACATATTATGTTATTTGCAAATCATTAGAAAGACCAGGATAGCATAATAATATTCTTAGAAGACAAGATTTTGATAGATTTGAGACAAAGAATTTTAGGGTAACATGTTTTATTCGCCGGCTTTTCAAAGACATTGAAGTTGGACAAGGATTTTAGGGTGAGTATATCTCAAATGATTTTATGAATTTTTGCAAAGCAGATGGCATTCATAAACAATTCATAGCCCACTACACACCTCAGCAAAATGGTGTGACAGAGAGAAAGAATCGAACTATAATGGAGATGGCATGTAGCATGCTAGCAACAAAACATTTACCTAATGAATATTGAGTTGAGGCAGTAGCAACTGCTGTCCATATTTTGAATAGATGTCTGACTAAGAGTGTAAAGAAAAAAGTACCACAAGAGGCTTGGATAGGTATGAAACATAGTGTTTCTCATTTAAAATTTTTTGGTTGTGTTTCATATGCCCATGTCCCTGATAAGTTAAGAAAGAAGATAGATTTTAAAGGAGAGAAATGCGTATTTATTGGTTATTCCGAGGATACAAAAGCATACAAGTTGTTTAATCCCATAACTAGAAAAGTTATAAGCAGTCGAGATGTTCAATTTGTGGAAGACGAAGCATGGTATGGGACTATAGAGAGGAAAGTGAACATCACACCTATTGTTCCTCATGATGAAGTGTTTCCAATATCAAATGCACCTCAACTAGCACCTTCTTCTACTCCTGGGACAACATCACATGTAGTAGCACAAGCTGCACCTTCATCTATATAAAGAATATCTTCAAGGTTGCAATCTATACCACAACAAACTCCAACTACAGCTCCAACTACACCAGCTAGTAGTAGTCCAAGCAATTCAACGTCTTCAGATCACACCCTAGTAACATTGATACCAAGAAAGACAAGAAGGTTGAGTGATTTGTATAATGTTGATATAACAATTTCGTTTGCTGTTTTTGCTTTATTCTCTCAAGTTGATGATGCTTTAACATTTGAAGAAGCTGTGAATGATGATAAATGGGCACATGCCATGGATGAAGAGATTGAATCTATTAAGAAAAATAAAACATGGGAGTTGGTAGATCTGCATGAAGGAAAAGATGCTATAAGTGTCAAATGGATTTACAAGACAAAACATGATGTCGATGGAAAAGTGCAAAACCATAAGGCAAGGCTTGATGCAAGAGGTTTCACACAATAGCCCGGAATTGACTTCAATGAAATATTTTCTCTAGTTGCACGGATGTATACAATCAGAACAGTATTGGCAATTGCTGCTCATAATAAGTGGGTGGTATACCAAATGGACGCGAAGTCAGCCTTTTTGAATGGATATCGACAAGAAGAAGTGTATGTTCACCACCCTGAAGGGTATGAGATTTCAAGACAGGAAGACAAAGTATATAGGCTGGAAAAGGCATTGTATGGATTAAAGCAAGCTCCAAGAGCTTGATACAGCCGGATAGACTCTTACTTGATTCAAGATAGATTTCAAAGGAGTAGTTGTGAGCCGACTCTGTACATAAAAATAAATGAGAATGACAAAGTTTTAATTGTATGCTTGTATGTAGATGATTTGATCTTGACTAGTGATCTGAACATTGATGCTTTCAAAACAACAATGAAAAGTGAGTTTGAAATGACTGATTGAGGGCTTATGAGATGTTTTTTGGGCATTGAAGTCCATCATTCTATTGCTGGAATATTTATTTGTCAATCTAAGTATGCTAATGAGATTTTGAAGAGTTTCAACATGTTGAAATCCAAAGCAACACCTACACCTGTCACAACTGGATTGAAACTAAGCATGGAAGATGGAGGACTATCTGTAGATCCCACATTATATAAAAGAATGGTTGGGAGTTTAATTTATTTAACAACCATGAGGCCAGATATAATGTATGGTGTCAGTTTGATCTCCAGGATTATGTAATTACCAAAGGAATCTGATTGGCAGGCTGGGAAAAGAATTTAAATAAATTTCTCTTCACTTCTCTCGCTTTAGGTTTTCAAAAACTATTTGTTGGTAGAAATTGATTTACTGTCAACCTCAAATGTTGTGTCTCTTGAGATGGTGTTTGGGCCCGTCAATTATTCCGATATTTTAAACTATTTATAATAGGGAGTAGAATGCTATTTTTCACATAGCCAGACACTATAACTATAATAATTTTCAATATAAGCACATATAAGGATGAGATGTATTTGATGAGTACAGTTTATCGATTTTAAGAAATGTATGTTTTGAGAGTTTGTATAGCGAAATTAAAAAAATACTTAGTAGTTAAGTTTATGGATACAAAGCTAGTTTGCACGTGAACTACATCTAAAACAAAAAACCTTGAGCTAACATAGAGCAGACGACATTGTGATTATGATCCACGATGATTGCTTTCATCCATTAATTGCATATAGATATCCTAATATGCATCAATAGATCTATTAGAATTCATTTTAGTGGAGACAACAAGAGATGAAATGAATATTCTAGAGCATCATCTAAAACAATCATCCATATTTATACTCATCTTAGCATGTGTTTTAGATTTAATGTGCATGTATTGAACTAGTTAAGTTTAAGGAAACAAAGCGAGTTTACACATTAACTAGATCTAGAACAAACAATGTTGAGCTAATATAGAGAATAGAATATTGTAATCTTGATTCACACATTATTGTTTGTATCCATAAAGTGCATATAAATATTATCATATGCATTAATCTACAAACAATTGTTACTAATAGAATTAATTAATTTTATTTAATTATTCATGGTGTGATTATACTCATCTTATATTACTTGACTCATTGTATTCCAAAAAAATATTAGTTAATCTAAATTAATTGAACCCTAAAACTTAAACCACCAACTAATATAAGAAATATAAAATACAACACATAAAACATTTGTGATCAAGCCAAAATAACCTCATTATATTTATCTAGTTTCTATTATTGTATTGCCTCGCCAATATAGTTATCTATACCATAGCCCAAAAAATCTTTCGAGGAAAAAGATTGGCAAACTAAAAGTATGACTTGTTTTTTCTTAAAAATGGAGGATTTAAACTGGGGAAAATTGGATTAAAAAATAAAGCCAAAAATGCAAAAAAGGGATAAAAACTTATTTTTGAAATTTCGGCATTGTATAATGCATACTTTATACTAAATGTAACTATTTATTTTGAGTAGGCAAGATCAATAATAATCCTAGTCATATGGTAAGGATAAAAATATACGATAATTATAATTTTAAAAATTAATGTAATGCCTTTGCCTACATCTATCATTGTTTTTAACAATTGTGATTGAGAGCATAATATTAAAAGCTTAGGACTACTTACTGCCTTCATTGTAATTTGAAGTAGTTTTTAGACCAAGCTGAAAGTAATGTTAAAAGAAATATTATGATGTAAGATAGTCTTAAAACATTACATTACCCATTTGTTTCAAAATGAAATGGCACACTTTTATGCACACATTTGTATCTTTGATTAGTTTTATCACTAAGATAAATTATTACAACAAAAAATATTTTAGCACTGCAGTTCTTCAACTAATCATGTATTCAATAATTACATATACGCTTTAAAGTCTTTTCTTATAATGTACTCAATAATTACATTTGAAAAGCCTGAAAAGTAAATTGTGAAATAAGTAAGAAAGGCCAGGATAATGTAATCTATAATTGTAAAGAGTTCGATTTACCCTATTTCATACATATTGTGTTGTTTGCAAATCATTAAGAATAACGTGATACTATTATTTGAAAGAATAAATTTAAATAAGACAGGATATCGATAGTATTGAGATGATGGATAGCCCATTTTATTTGCCGGCTTTTAAAAGACATTGAGGTTGGACAAGGATTTTAGGGATTTTACTGTGCTTCTGGGTTGTATGAGACATATTTTGATTTCCTTGTATACATTCGCGTTAATTTTGATTTTCTTGTATAAATTGCAGACCGAGTTGGCGATGAAAATAAGAGAATGCCCATGCTATTTAATGATCTTACCTGAGTTGAGCTGAGCATCTGCATCTGTGTGATTGAGGCGAGCTTTGGGAAACGGAAGAGGAAGAGGAAGGAAAAATGGCAATGAAAATGGGCAGCGTTGCAGTTTTGGTTTTGGTGTTAACGGCAATAATAGTAATGGCCAATATTAGCGTGGCTTCGGCGCAAGCAGGGCCATGCTTTAAATTCCTGTGCGTTAACGATGGCGGTTGTACAGGATACGCAGACAGCCCTAAGTGCTGCAACATCGGCGACTGCGGGAGTGGGATTGGATATTGTGCCGCCACATGCTAGCAACCGCCTTCTATTACCTTTGCCTCATCAAAATAAATTGAGTTGAATGGTTTGCTGTTTGTGTGTTTGAGCAGGATACTTACAATCCTTGTTCATTTGTTTCAACCTTTATTTTCGCTGTGTGGCCGCTATCCAACAAGTTAAGATTGTTGTTCCAAAATATTTGACTATATATATCTTATCTTATCTTGTTCATGTTTCAATCTTTTATTGAAATAGGTTCGTTATCGAATTATATCTGCACCTCCATATATTTATAATGTGGAGTAGAATTCTGTTTTTCACATAGTGAAGTCGGTGACATTTTCAAACACTTATACAGGGGACAAGTGAATTAGTGAGGTTTGGAGATAACTAT
Source organism: Cryptomeria japonica (assembly GCF_030272615.1). Lineage (NCBI taxonomy): Eukaryota > Viridiplantae > Streptophyta > Pinopsida > Cupressales > Cupressaceae > Cryptomeria > Cryptomeria japonica. The sequence continues at coordinate 1,388,044 of NW_026728845.1, read as the reverse complement.
ATTGATCAATATGTTTTCTATAAGATTGGATCTTTTTTACAAAAAGATCCAAACATTCTAGTTGTCTTATTTTTGTGAAGAGAATTATAACTCTATATTCTTAAAATAGAAAATGGTCGAATAGATCAAAGAGCTTATATCCATAGACATATTTATGTGGTTAGTGTTGGACACATTGGTTTGTGAACGAATGATTGCACTATCCCCCTTTTTTGAGGACTAGATTTTATTTTGCTTCAGTCCAAGGCATTGCCTTTATCAAATGCCTATTTACACCACTAGCTATGTACTTGTACTCATGTTATGGCTTGACAAGGTAAATACGTTGTTCTCATCTCATGGCTTGACAATGTTTCTCTCATGGCTAGAAATACCTTCCCAATAACTAAATGTATTAATAATGTTTATAGGCACTATTAAAACACTATTTACATGTCCACACAATTTTCTTCTTACATAGTACCCTTTTGTAGAAAAAATGTCACTTGTTATTTTGGAAACATCGAGGGCCCAAATATTCTCGTTACACCCTTTGAAATCTAAGTGCAAGATCTATGGCCTTCATTGAATTCTCTCATATCTACTCATATAATTGATTGCTAATGGATTGATGGATGCATTAGATAAAGTTATGATATTCATATTTTCTTGTTGTTTCAAATAGAAAATGGATGTTTAAAGAAGATTGGCTCATTTCGTTTTTTGAAGCCACGAGGGGAACTACAACCACACTCTGTTAGCTAAATTCAACAATTCTTGGAGAAAGGGCGAAGTTAAAAGTTCTTCTCCCACTTTACACCAAGGTCTCACCTTTGCCTTGTATAGGTATGTATCTAATCTAACTCCTCAAAGAAATAGGCTTTTAACCTGAAGTGAGAACCCTAGAAAGCCTAGCATCTTTTTAAAATTGAGCTCATTGAGAGAAAACTCCATACAATGGAAAAACCAATACCTCTGTTAAGAAGAAAGGTAAAGAAAATAAAAATCCTAGTGAGTACATTGATACCGATAGTATTGAGATGCCTTTGCTTATTTTTTTGAAGGCAACGATGCCTTAGTCTTTACTTGTTTAGTGATTTTTTGGATTATGCTCCGCAGTACTAAGTTTAAAACTTTATTAAGGCCTGTCTACTAGACTATTATGATGATAAGTAGCTTAATGGTTAGTCTTAGTTGTAATTTTTATTTTACTATTTTAATTTAGACTTCTCTAGTTAAGGTTTTTTATTATGTAAAAGTGGGTTGTGGTGTGCTATTCTTTGGGTTCTAGCTAATTTATGCTAGTTGCTTCTTTCTAGGTTAATGTGTTAATCTCTTGTATTGTTTTGGGATCAGGGCCCTCTCATTGATTACTTAATATGAAACAATAAGAACCTTTTGATAACAAAAAGTGTATCATATAGAACAAATAATACCTATTTTCAGCCCTCAATGACTAGCTTATCGTGCGTCGGTGTTTGAAAATGTCACCTACGTGGACAATAGCATTCTATGTTAATTATAAGTTTGTCTAGTCAGATAGTTATGGCGTTTTGGTTGTGCTATTATGTTTTTGGTTACTTATTGAGAGTTATATTCTAGTGTTTTGTCTAGGCACTTGGCTGTGTGATGCCAGAAGCTATACCGTGGCTAATCTATTTTGTTGTTTTCTATCTGCTAGAATAATTTATAGTAATATTTGTGAGAGAAATTCTCTAAATACAACATACTTTAACTGTGAATAGCTACCCCTTAATTGCAATTTGAGATAAGGAATTTCTATGCGAACAACACTAGGTTTAGAGCTTGCACAACATAGAACACCATGTGTATGTTCAACCACTAAAAATCACTTTTCTCCAAATCCATTACATTAGGAAATTAAGATGTTTAAATAACTCCCCTTTGTAAATCAGGATGATGGCAGATGATTAGACTGAATGTGAATTGTAAATGCTTGAACACATTGTAACTTATATACATACAACATCAACGTGAATTAATGCAATCTTAAAATGTTATATTGCCCTTTCATTTCAAAATGAAATGACATACTTGTCTCTTTCTGGAACACAATACTACTAGCACTAGGATAAACTGTTATAATACACATAGCAGCTCTTTTTGCATGACGATTGTCTGGTGGTTGAACTAAGATGCAAGTTTCAACTCAGTTTTGTATCCCAGGTAGATGAAGTATTCCAATGGAAACAACAAAATCTCGAAGTTATTATTGAAGACTATGGTTTCATAAGTAGAGAATGTAAATATGAGATGTCAAAGCATCCACCTATCAATTTTATAGCTGCAATTAACGCTGCCTATGCTATATAAACAACAATTATTCATACACTTGAATTACACATTTGATGACTTCTTATGCATTTGATGGAGCAGATTTTGATTAAATTTAAAATTATTTGAATATATTTTGTAACTTACCAAGTTTTAAAAAATAATTTATTTTAGTTATTTAGCTTATTAGTATTATCTAAAGGAATTTGGAAATACTAGATCTTCTAAACAATGTGCAAGGAAATTTTTTGTATAATATAGTTCAAATTTATGAACATGCCACAGGCTTTTTCATACTGAAGGATTAGTTGTTTCTTCTTGAAAACTAAAACTAGGTAAAGAAAATTTAGACATTTGAATTGCAGCATCCAATTATATTTCAATTGGGAAGACAATCTTTAGAACATTGAATCGCAGATTAAATCCTTGAAAGAATTCCAAACCAAATTAATATCATGGGTGCAAATATTATATATTATATAAAGCAAGCTGCTACTAATCAATAAGAGAAATAATCAAAAGTTTATTATGATAATGGTAAAAAAATTATCCCAATGTATTATCCATCTAGTTTTATATTTAGTTTGGGGTAATGCCTTAATGCATTTATATAGTTCTGTACTCAGTTTGACATCACCAATCTTGTTGGACATTTATTCAACTTGGTTGATTGATCCATATGATGTTTGTGTATGAGGTCATCCTAGTAGACTTGATCTTGATCATTTTAATTGTATAAAATAAATAAAATATTCAGAGACATCCGATTTTCACATTCCATCAATCTTTATTTTTTTATTTTTTTTTCGGCATTCTACAATGATGAATCATAGAGTATGATCCGAAATGTTGATGAAAAATATGTGTATGCAATGAAACCCAAAGGATTTCATAATTTTTTATTGGAGACTTTGGAGTGACCTTGGCTTTGTTATTTTTGGTGTTATATTCATGTATAAAAAGATAACAATTAGCATTCACTTTAGAGGAGACAACTAAAAATGGATTGAATATTCGAGATAACTGTCTATAACAATCTTTCATATTTGTCTTATTTGATAAAAAACGCATCTTAGCACATGTGTGAATGTATTAGCATTTATTTTAGATTTAATGTGCATGCATTAAGCTTGTTTATTGTCAAGATACTTTAAAATACTATCAATATCATAGAAAAATTATGAGTGACATAAATTATCTATGTCTTTTATTATATTAGCAACGAGAAGGACTTGACATGAATTATCTATGTTAAGAATATGGATACAAAGCAAGTCCACATCTGAACTAAACCTAGAACAAACTATGTTGAACTAACATAGATATCATTATTTGCATCAATCCACAAACGATTTTCACTCAAAGTCAATCAATTTGTCTTTATTTATTACTATTTATGTCATGGTTATATCTGTCTAATATTACTTGATCCACTTTATTCCAAAACATTATTAATGAATCTAAATCAATTGAATTCCAAAACTTATTTTAATGGTCAACTAATATAAAAAATATAACATACAATGCACAGTTTTATAACTGTTTTATTTTTTGACTTAATAATGAGAGACCTCACCATCCAAAGTGATTTTAACTCATAAATCTATAACTATTTATGAGATGATGGATAACCCATTTAATTATATGGCTTTGAAAAGACATTGAAGTTGGACGGGGATTTTAGGGTTTCTACTGTGCTTCTTGGTTGTATGAGACATATTATAAAATCCTTGTATACTTTAAATGTTGACTTGCGTCCTTATCTCTATGTTGTTTTTGATGTAAGAAAAGGATAAATTGCAGGCCGAGTTGGTGATGCAAATAAGGGAATGCCCATTCTTTTTTAATGATGTTTACCTGAGTTGATTTGAGCATCTACATCTACATCTGTGTGATTGAGGTGAGCTTTGAGAAAAGGAAGAGGAAGAGGAAGGAAAAATGGCAAGGACAATGAAAATGGAAAGTGTTAGGGTTAGGAATGTTGCAACTTTGGTGTTGGTGTTAATGGCAATAATAGTAATGGTTCTAATAATAGTTAACTTGCCAGATTAGTAATGCAATTGTAGTGCAAGATGGAGTCCAAATAGGTCTAAAATGATCTAAATAACCACACTAAACTAGGTGCCCAAAATGATTGTGAAATTGTAAAAGGATACAATTGAGTACATTGCACTCTTGCACCTTCCTTGCCCTTCTTGGCATGCTATTTTAATTCTCCATCAAACCTTTTGTCCCAACACAAGCGTAAAAATTTAATTTACAATTCCACACTTCATTTTTCTTATTGTTTTCCCCTTGTACTAGTATCTCAAACCATAATTTTATTCCCTTTGTGCTTGAAATACCAACGAATGTTGTTAGCCTTGGCTCTAGTACAGTAGAAGAAGGAGAAATCTAAGAAAATAACTTAAATCAATAGAAGAAGAAAGAGATGGACACAACTAGTGAGGATAAACCCAATGAGATGAAACCTCAAGAACCATATAAGGAAGAACAAGCGAAAGGAAATATTGTCGTAGTTGTTGAGGATAATATCGAAGAGATAACCTCCAAGAACCAAACAAGGAAAGAAATAACCACCAAGTTTCTATAAATTCAAGACTTTAAGAATCTACTTTGGCTAATACAACAACTAATAAATGTAATCCCTAGTTAAGGACCTTAACCTTAACTTTAACCTGGTGGATTATCAAAGTCTTCCAAATTCAAACAAGTGAGTCTAGAAGTTCTGATTAATTTCTTTAGATCATAAAATGTATGTACACATAAAGAAACTCATCAAAGTAGCTAAGGATTGCTTGATTGAATTGGAGTATACTGTTTATTGCTTCTTGGTTCTAGATTAGGCCACTTTTGAGTTTAGGCCAACATAAAACAATCAAGTACCAAAATTGGGACTAGATTCCAAATTATGAATGATAACACTAACAATGCCTGCAATCTTGGAGGAATTTTTGCAAGACATGGTTGTTGACAGCTTGGTTCAACCGAAATAGGCCCTTTGAAAGAAAGCCAAAAATCTCATGGTATTTGATGTTAGATCATGTCCTAATTTAATTATTTCATGACAGATAAATTGCTAGATTAGTAATGAAATTGTAGGGTAGGATAGTGCGCAAATAGGCCTAAAATGATCTATAAAAAGCACACTAAAGTTGGGGTTGAAATACAATGTGAAATTGTAAGGGGTTAAAATTTACTACACTACACTCTTGCACCTTTCTTCTCCTCCTTGATTTGCAATCACATTCTCAGAAGTTTCTTGATAGGAAGATAGAAAGGTCCGCAAATAACACTTTCTGGTTTGCTGATGAATTTCTCCATGGTGATGTTTTTCACCATCATAACACTCAAAATGGATCATATGAAGCTAACACAGAGGATGATAGTGGTTTGCAATGTTATGGTGTAACCCCCCTCACGTGGTAAATTTTGATGATTGCCAAGTGGCTATATCCAATTATTTAATTGAGGTGGAAATGGAATCATTTATATTAACCGAGGATGATATTGGCATAGAAATATTTAATAGTTCCTATTAACTAAGGGTTGATATGAGTATGTACACTGGCAATGTTGATCAAGAATCAATTACAATCTTTGTGAAGAACTGTAGTGATTCTGAAGGGTTCTCAGATGATGGAACCATAGATATGGATGAATCAAATGTTGTAGGGTATGACTGTTTTTTAATTTATTCAGGTGGTTTCTTAAGCATGAAGATGCCAGAAGGAAATAAATCGAGAGATACTGATGCAATGAACAATAAGGGTTCCGAGCCTTATGTTGATATGAATATGACAATCAGTAATCATGAAGAGGATCATAACAGTACTCACAATTTAGAAAATTCCCCTATAGCTTTATTTTTGCTCGTCTTTGAGGTTATTTATGTGGATTTTGATTGTGCCTCTAAATTTGTTTCAGGATATGTTTTTGAGTTTGAATTAGAAGTGTTCACATGGGGTGTAAATGATGATGATCATGACATGTCTCATTTAGCCGATATGGGAACAAGCAATGAAACATTTAGATTTTGAAGTTTAGATTGAAATTCTTGTACATATGATCAGATGCAGATACAGAGTGAGCCAACATGAGAATGGTTTTCTTTTGATACATCTAAGGATTGTTTACTTAACATGCAAAATGATTCCAATGAAAGTTTTGTGCTTAAAATACATGATGATAGTCGTTGGATATGAATGTTTCTACTTTCCATACCATATGAAGGGGTTTCTTGAAAAGAATACCGAGGCCTGTGATGATGGAAAATATGTCATAAGATGGAGGTACGATTCAGAGGACTAGTATGGTATGATGCTGCCCTGCAAGCAAACGTTTTATGAATTTGTTTAGAGGGATCACTATGATAATGATGGTATTGGTTGTGATATAACTTTGAGTATAATGAGGGGGATCATTGGTAAAATTCATGGTCTAGTCTTCCTCAACTATGTCACAAGCGAGATCAAATTGTTACATGATGAGAATCAGGTTTTTGATAAAGGCAAGAACTTGTTTTTATTTTTTGGGGGCCTTGGGCCACCAATGGAAGGATGGATCTGAATTTTGTAAAATTTTGAATAAACTACCCAAGCCAATTGGCATTTGGTCAGCTTCGAGCAGAGATCTGGAATCTTGTTATGCCTGCAGGGAGCATGCGTCCCCAACTAGAGCTGATGTTATGACTGATGAGTTTAGTATTCCACTGTGTTGCCTCTCCAGTCTTAATTCTTTAGTGACAAGCCTTTGAGCAAATTCGGCTAAGTTTTATAGCACCAAAGGTTAAGGCCATTATTTCCATTGTTGACTCATTTGGCTGGTAATATCTCTATAAGAGATCTACTTAATGGGTTTTTATTCATACGTTGATAGGCTCCTTTGGGTGTTCCCTAGAATGCTACTATTGATTGGCCAGGTAAATTCTCTACCTTCATGTATTTTATCACCCCGTGAAGCGGCTAAGTAATTCCAAAGTCACCATGTGGGTGTGTGGGGTAGTGCGACAAATACAAAGGGAGCCTCACATTACCCTTGTAATAATAAGTGTCATTGCATCACCATGCGAGTTTGCAAAAATAGGTGAGACCCTTAGGGTATGCTCCCATAATCCCACAATGCGAAATTTTACCGCTTTGTTAATGTATGCGGGTTCACAGTGAAGACTGGAAGAAAAGGTATAAGATTAGCCAAGAACCCCACAATACCATTAGGGAAAAGTTTTCCAGGATAATCTAGTGTGGATGGAATGGTCTAGGAAGAGTGCTATATGATGGGAACTGATGCTGACATGGAATGTGTGTGCCAATCAAAGGGGTTAGATATAAAATTGCATGCAAGGGGTTAATGAGGTGTTTGTTGCTCTGTAGTTCTGTGCTAGACAAAAGGGGGGATGATCAGGACAATCAAAGTTTGTGAGTTCGCCAAGGAAGATGAATATTAATGGATAAGGCATACAAGGACAAGCATTTAAAAGGTTTCGGTAACGCAGGAGGTGATATTTTGAAGTAAAAGCCAATCCTGGCGAATCACCTACATGAGATCAACTCCAGAAAGGATGTTCATATAATTTCATATGTGAAAAGCCAGAGGGACTGAGCACAATGATATGAAAAGTACATGAATATGGTTGTTGGAGTGTTATTCAAGAAATCCAAGCTGGGAGTTGTGGTTGATAAGAACGAGTCTTAATCTCTTGATAAGAACAAAAGCTGAAAATATTGCTTGCATGCATAAAGATAGGCTATTTTAGGAGGCTCTAAGTCCCACAAATCGAGGATGACAACCATCTATTGATTAAGCACTGTGTTGGGCCTCGTATTAGCACTGTTTCAAATAAAGTGTAAGAGATGGAGCGTTCATATACAGAGAACTGCGAGTTTGTGAGGTGCACCTTCTATGATATAGGTTGGAGAATATTTCAGTGGGCCACTTTGTAGCGGAACGGATATTAGGATTTTAGAAGGTAGTCGAAGGGACATCGAAAGGTGGTTTCAAATGGAAAATGCCTTTCATGGGCTATCTATCTTCATCCCTTCATAATCAAATGACTAGGAGGAAGAAGGAAGGGGAAAGAGAACAATGAAGGCATGGGGTGGATGGTTTAGATGTAGAGAATCTCAAATTCATCTTGAGTATGGAAGATGTGCCCCTTTCTCTTCTTATCATATTGCTCGATAAGATTCTCCTTCCATTTTTCCATTACCTCCCTTTTCTATTTATTTTCATCCTCTAGTTGTGAGGAAATTTCTTTTATAAGGTTGCAAGGCTCCCCTTCTAGTCTAATGAGTGTCTCTGCCAGCGTATGTAGGTCTTCCACAAGCATGATGGTGGCACGAATCAAAGCACCAAGACTTGAACGGAATATTATTCTCCACCGAGGAATCTTCTTGTATGCATGGTCCATTTTTGTCTTATATTTAATGCGCGATGGGTTTTCTTTTATCTGCATATGGCCTGAAATGTGTCAAAAGAGGAAAAAAACCAAGTGTAAGAATGTTGAAGATTTTGATAATTCCTTATTGTTATAAAAGGAATACTACGACTGTAAGAAAATACTCTGAAATGTTGTATTCCAGGTGGGTAGAAGCAGCCATTTGTTAATCTAGGGTTTCATGCTGGCTCACAGAGAAGAGGGATTATCTTTCCATATTGTAAATTGCAATTAGTACTAAATGCAATTTTTCAATGGTTAAATATACTGTGTCCATTTGTATTTTATGAATTTATATGAATCAAAATATGAAGGATATGTCGGTTTGTTCTGGTGTTTTCTTATCAATGTGTGATTGTGCTTATGGGTCTCCTTCAAGGAAGGAGTTAAATTCTATTTGCAATTTGCAGTAAATTTGGGAAACATTGAATGGATTAACATGAATGGTTGATGCAATTAGTTGATGGAATGGTGTCAATTTTAGGCATTCCACTTTGAAAATTCCCTAATTTGAGTTATTTTGCAATGCGGGTTTGTCCTTTTAATTTGTGGGCGTGACTCTGTTTCATTGGATATGCACTTGATTGTAGAAGCTATTTGTGAATTTGTTTCGGAAGCGTCCCTTATTAATCGTATCTCTCCTATCTTGTTTTCTTCAAGTATTTCTTAAAGGGCAGGTTTCATTATGCATGCTTTGTATTCCCTTGTACACTTGGAGTAGCGCATGTATTATTTTTTTGGTTGAATTGCAGATTGTGAAGGATTAGGGGTGTATAGAGGGTAACTGTAGATAATCGCCCTTATAGTTGAGAAACATCTACCAATCGTGAACCTGTACGATTGTGACGAATTTGAAAGCATATTGGGCATGAAGGTCCTAAGTAGGAAAAATACATTCCCGAGTTAGGTAGAGCTCAAAGTGAAGAAGGCTTGCTAAGGCCTTGTTGTGTTGTGTTTTCTTGTCTTCAATCTATTGATAGTTCAAATTAAATGCTGTGAAGGAGATTCAGATTTGAGAAGATTTTGATTTTGATCCATGGGTTATTCTTAGCATCCAATAAAATTTAGGCCTACAAATATCATTATTTGCGACAATCCGCAAACAATTTTCACTCAAAAGCCATCAATTTCTCTTTATTTATTACTACTTATGTTGTGATTATATCTGTCTAATATGATTTGATCGGTTTTATTCCAAAAAATTATTAATTAATCTAAATTGATCAAATCCTAAAACTGATTTTAACCACAAACTAATTTAATAAATATAACATACAATGCACAAAATGTTTAGAATTGTTTTTTTTTTTTGATGAGGAACATGGCCATCCAAAATTATTCTAACTCATAAATCTATAATTATTTACAAACATTTGGAGAACATAAGAAGCAAAATGTGAAATTATTATAAAATGCCTGGATAATATAATATAAGATGCATTAGATTTTCCCTAACTTATACATATTATGTTATTTGGAAATTATTAGAAAGACCAGGATAGCATAATAATATTCTTAGAAGACATGATTTGGATAGATTTGAGACGAAGAATTTTAGGGTAACATGTTTTATTCGCCGGCTTTTCAAAGACATTGAAGTTGGACAAGGATTTTAGGGTTTTTACTGTGCTTCTCGGTTGTGTGAGATATATTTTGATTTATTGATTAGCATCCTCATATGGGCGTTACTTTTGGTTTGCATTTTCATCTCAAAGTCGTGGAAGAGGAAGCCACACGTTTATTCCTAGAGGTAGAGGTGGACATAATAGCGGTTATGCAAATATTGGTGGTAGGAATCAAAACCGAAATTTCAGCCACCCAAGTGTCCAAAAGTTTGATTAGTCACATATTCAGTGCCATGATTGTAAGAAGTTTGGGAATTATGCCAATAAATGTAAAAACAAACAGTATGACCAGCAGAAGCAAAGTTAGAACCAGTCAAATAACACATCTAAGACCACTGTGTTTATTGCATGCACTAAGATGGCCGAGTCAATTACTACAAATTCTTCTGTTGAGTGCAATATCCTCGAAGAAATCCCAAGTGACATATGGTATTTGGATTCTGGTTGTAGTAATAACATGACATACAACGTTGAGTTATTTCCTAGTTTGGATGAGTCAGTTCAAACTGATGTCAGTCTTGGTAACATCAATAAGGTCACTGTTTTGAGTAAAGGGACAGTTGATATTCTAACCCTTAAGGGGGAGCAGTGTGTTATGCCAGATGTGTATTATGTTGCTGGCCTAAAACTTAATTTAATGAGTATTGGCTAGTTGGTATAAACAGGATATAGAGTTTATATGGAGAACAATGAGTGTGTAATTATGGATAAGTTCCCTAGTAACATAATGTCTCCTTTGAGGATAAGAGCTGATGTGAGTGGAAAATCAGAAAGAGTTGCCTTTAAGGAATAAAATACAAAATCAGAAGTTAAAAAAAATTCCAAAAATGATGAAGCATGTCAATCTAGTGCTAAAAAAATAAAAGATAATGACAAAGAAATTCAAACAGTGTTTCAATCAGTTGTAAAGGATGAATCATGGTTGTGGCATCTCAGATTTGGGCATTTGAATTTTGGAGCATTGAAATCGTTGCTCATAAATAACATGCTTAAAGGTTTTCCATTAATTGAGAAACCAGAAAGAGTATGTGAAGGGTATATTCTAGGTAAACAACATAGATAATCATTTCTAGCAAGAAAACCAGTAAGGGCAAGAGTGCCACTAGAAATTGTACATTCAGACATTTGTGGGCAGATGCAAACACTGTGTATAGGAGGCTATACTTATTTTCTTATATTTATTGATGATTTCACAAGAAAAACATGGGCTTAGTTTTTGAAAGATAAATCAAAAGTGTTGTCTTACTTTCAGCAGTTCAAGGCACTTGTAGAGAAGCAAAGTGGTCAATACATCAAACTGTTAAGAGCTGACAGAGGTGGTGAGTATTTCTCAAAAGATTTTATGAATTTTTGCAAAGCAGATTTCATTCATAAACAGTTCACAACCCCCTACACACCTCAGCAAAATGGTGTGTCAGAGAGAAAGAATCTAACTATAATGGAGATGGCACAGAGGTGGTGGTGAGTATAGCTCAAATGATTTTATGAATTTTTGCAAAGCAGATGGCATTCATAAACAATTCACAGCCCGCTACACACCTCAACAAAATGGTGTGACTGAGAAAAGAATCAAACTATAATGGAGATGGCACGTAGCATGCTAGCAACAAAACACTTACCTAATGAATATTGAGTTGAGGCAGCAGCAACTGCTGTCCATATTTTGAATAGATGTCTGACTAAGAGTGTAAAGAAAAAAGTACCACAAGAGGCTTGGACAGGTATGAAACATAGAGTTTCTCATCTAAAAGTTTTTGGTTGTGTTTCATATGCCCATGTCCCTGATGAGTTAAGAAAGAAGATACATTTTAATGGAGAGAAATGCATATTTATTGGTTATTCTGAGGATACAAAAGAATACAAGTTGTTTAATCCCATAACTAGAAAAGTTATAAGTAGTCGAGATGTTCGATTTGTGGAAGATGAAGCATGGTATGGGACTATAGAGAGGAAAATGAACATCACACCTATTGTTCCTCATGATGAACTGCTTCCAATATCAAAGGCACCTCAACCAGCACCTTCTTGTACTCCTGGGACAACATCACATGTAGTAGCACAAGTTGCACCTTCATCTATATAAAGAATATCTTCAAGGTTGCAATCTATACCACAACAAACTCCAACTACAGCTCCAACTAACACCAGCTAGTAGTAGTCCAAGCAGTTCAACGTCTTCAGATCACACCCTAGTAAGATTGATACCAAGAAAGACAAGAAGGTTGAGTGATTTGTACAATGTTGATATAACAATTTCGTTTGCTGTTTTTGCTTTATTCTCTCAAGTTGATGATGCTTTAACATTTGAAGAAGCTGTGAATGATGATAAATGGGCACATGCCATGGATGAAGAGATTGAATCTATTAAGAAAAATAAAACATGGGAGTTGGTAGATCTGCCTGAAGGAAAAGATGCTATAAGTGTCAAATGGATTTACAAGACAAAACATGATGTCGATGGAAAAGTGCAAAACCATAAGGCAAGGCTTGATGCAAGAGGTTTCACACAATAGCCCGGATTTGACTTCAATGAAATATTTTCTCTAGTTGCACGGATGTATACAATCAGAACAGTATTGGCAATTGTTGCTCATAATAAGTGGGTGGTATACCAAATGGACGCGAAGTCAGCCTTTTTGAATGGATATCTACAAGAAGAAGTGTATGTTGACCAGCCTGAAGGGTATGAGATTTCAAGACAGGAAGACAAAGTATATAGGCTGGAAAAGGCATTGTATGGATTAAAGCAAGCTCCAAGAGCTTGATACAGCCGGATAGACTCTTACTTGATTCAAGATAGATTTCAAAGGAGTAGTTGTGAGCCGACTCTGTACATAAAAATAAATGAGAATGGCAAAGTTTTAATTGTATGCTTGTATGTAGATGATTTGATCTTGACTGGTGATCTGAACATTGATGCTTTCAAAACAACAATGAAAAGTGAGTTTGAAATGACTGATTTAGGGCTTATGAGATATTTTTTGGGTATTGAAGTCCATCATTCTAGTGCTGGAATATTTATTTGTCAATCTAAGTATGCTAATGAGATTTTGAAGAGGTTCAACATGTTGAAATCCAAACCAACACCTACACCTGTCACAACTGGATTGAAACTAAGCATGGAAGATGGAGGACTATATGTATCTTTGATTAGTTTTATCACTAAGATAAATTATTACAACAAAAAATATTTTAGCACTGCAGTTATTCAACTAATCATGTCTTCAATAATTACATATACGCCTTAAAGTCTTTTCTTATAATGTACTCAATAATTACATTTGAAAAGCCTGAAAAGTAAATTGTAAAATAAGTAAGAAAGGCCAGGATAATATAATCTATAATTGTAAAGAGTTCGATTTACCCTATTTCATACATATTGTGTTGTTTGCAAATCATTAAGAATAACGTGATACTATTATTCGAAAGAATAAATTTAAATAAGACAGGATATCGATAGTATTGAGATGATGGATAGCCCATTTTATTTGCCGGCTTTTAAAAGACATTGAGGTTGGACAAGGATTTTAGGGATTTTACTGTGCTTCTGGGTTGTATGAGACATATTTTGATTTCCTTGTATACATTCGCGTTAATTTTGATTTTCTTGTATAAATTGCAGACCGAGTTGGCGATGAAAATAAGAGAATGCCCATGCTATTTAATGATCTTACCTGAGTTGAGCTGAGCATCTGCATCTGTGTGATTGAGGCGAGATTTGGGAAACGGAAGAGGAAGAGGAAGGAAAAATGGCAATGAAAATGGGCAGCGTTGCAGTTTTGGTTTTGGTGTTAACGGCAATAATAGTAATGGCCAATATTAGCGTGGCTTCGGCGCAAGCAGGGCCATGCTTTAAATTCCTGTGCGTTAACGATGGCGGTTGTACAGGATACGCAGACAGCCCTAAGTGCTGCAACATCGGCGACTGCGGGAGTGGGATTGGATATTGTGCCGCCACATGCTAGCAACCGCCTTCTATTACCTTTGCCTCATCAAAATAAATTGAGTTGAATGGTTTGCTGTTTGTGTGTTTGAGCAGGATACTTACAATCCTTGTTCATTTGTTTCAACCTTTATTTTCGCTGCGTGGCCGCTATCCAACAAGTTAAGATTGTTGTTCCAAAATATTTGACTATATATATCTTATCTTATCTTGTTCATGTTTCAATCTTTTATTGAAATAGGTTCGTTATCGAATTATATCTGCACCTCCATATATTTATAATGTGGAGTAGAATTCCGTTTTTCACATGGTGAAGTCGGTGACATTTTCAAACACTGATACAGGGGACAAGTGAATTAGTGAGGTTTGGAGATAACTATATTGATCAATATGTTTTCTATAAGATAGGATCTTTTTTACAAAAGGATCCAAACATTCTAGTTGTCTTATTTTTGTGAAGAGAATTATAACTCTATATTCTTAAAATAGAAAATGGTCGAACAGATCAAAGAGCTTATATCCATAGACATATTTATGTGGTTAGTGTTGGACACATTGGTTTGTGAACGAATGATTGCACTATCCCCCTTTTTTGAGGACTAGATTTTATTTTGCTTCAGTCCAAGGCATTGCCTTTATCAAATGCCTATTTACACCACTAGCTATGTACTTGTACTCATGTTATGGCTTGACAAGGTAAATACTTTGTTCTCATCTCATGGCTTCACAATGTTTCTCTCATGGCTAGAAATACCTTCCCCATAACTAAATGTATTAATAATGTTTATAGGCACTATTAAAACACTATTTACATGTCCACACAACTTTCTTCTTACATAGTACCCTTTTGTAGAAAAAATGTCACTTGTTATTTTGGAAACATCGAGGGCCCAAATATTCTCGTTACACCCTTTGAAATCTAAGTGCAAGATCTATGGCCTTCATTGAATTCTCTCATATCTACTCATATAATTGATTGCTAATGGATTGATGGATGCATTAGATAAAGTTATGATATTCATATTTTCTTGTTGTTTCAAATAGAAAATGGATGTTTAAAGAAGATTGGCTCGATTCGTTTTTTGAAGCCACGAGGGGAACTACAACCACACTCTGTTAGCTAAATTCAACAATTCTTGGAGAAAGGGTGAAGTAATTATTGGGAGCACCAAATTCAAGATTACCCTAAACTAATTGCAGAGGCAGTGTGTCTCAAATGTGAAGGCTTAAGGGTTGTGGAGAAGAGTTACAATGACCACAAGCTGTTTATCAAGAAATTCTTGGAGAAGGGTGAAAGGCATGTTCATCCGCAAAATGGGTATGATAGGTTGGTTCTTCCTCCCCCCTTTTCCTGAGATAGCTATTATGTGATAAAGTACTTTACTCTTGAAGGTAGTTACACCACTATTCACAATTATCATTTTCTTTTTCTCAATCACATTAGGCATAAGGAGAACATAAACATTTCGTTTTACCTTTAATCATTTCTATGTATCAATATTGAAGTTAAAAGTTCTTCTCCCACTTTACACCAAGGTCTCACCTTTGCCTTGTATAGGTATGTATCTAATCTAACTCCTCAAAGAAATAGGCTTTTAACTCGAAGTGAGAACCCTAGAAAGCCTAGCATCTCTTGAAAATTGAGCTCATTGAGAGAAAACTCCATACAATGGAAAAACCAATACCTTTGTTAAGAAGAAAGGTAAAGAAAATAAAAATCCTAGTGAGTACATTGATACCGATAGTATTGAGATGCCTTTGCTTATTTTTTTGAAGGCAACGATGCCTTAGTCTTTACTTGTTTAGTGATTTTTTGGATTATGCTCCGCAGTACTAAGTTTAAAACTTTATTAAGGCCTGTCTACCAGACTATTATGATGATAACTAGCTTAATGGTTAGTCTTAGTTGTAATTTTTATTTTACTATTTTAATTTAGACTTCTCTAGTTAAGGTTTTTTATTATGTAAGGGTGGGTTGTGGTGTGCTATTCTTTGGGTTCTAGCTAATTTTTGCTAGTTGCTTCTTTCTAGGTTAATGTGTTAATCTCTTGTATTGTTTTGGGATCAGGGCCCTCTCATTGATTACTTAATACGAAACAATAACAACCTTTTGATAACAAAAAGTGTGTCATATAGAACAAATAATACCTATTTTCAGCCCTCAATGACTAGCTTCTCGTGCGTCGGTGTTTGAAAATGTCACCTACGTGGACAATAGCATTCTATGTTAATTATAAGTATGTCTAGTCAGATAGTTATGGCGTTTTGGTTGTGCTATTATGTTTTTGGTTACTTATTGAGAGTTATATTCTAGTGTTTTGTCTGGGCACTTGGCTGTGTGATGCCAGAAGCTATACCGTGGCTAATCTATTTTGTTGTTTTCTGTCTGCTAGAATAGTTTATAGTAATATTTGTGAGAGAAATTCTTTAAATACAACATACTTTAACTATGAATAGCTACCCCTTAATTGCAATTTGAGATAAGGAATTTCCATGCGAACAACACTAGGTTTAGAGCTTGCACAACATAGAACACCATGTGTATGGTCAACCACTAAAAATCACTTTTCTCCAAATCAATTACATTAGGAAATCAACATAGAACACCATGTGTATGTTCAACCACTAAAAATCACTTTTCTCCAAATCCATTACATTAGGAAATTAAGATGTTTAAATAACTCCCCTTTGTAAATCAGGATGATGGCAGATGATTAGACTGAGTGTGAATTGTAAATGCTTGAACACATTGTAACTTATATACATACAACATCAAGGTGAATTAATGCAATCTTAAAATGTTATATTGCCCATTCATTTCAAAATGAAATGACATACTTGTCTCTTTCTGGAACACAATACTACTAGCACTAGGATAAACTGTTATAATACACATAGCAGCTCTTTTTGCATGACGATTGTCTGGTGGTTGAACTAAGATGCAAGTTTCAACTCAGTTTTGTATCCCAGGTAGATGAAGTATTCCAATGGAAACAACAGAATCTCGAAGTTATTATTGAAGACTATGGTTTCATAAGTAGAGAATGTAAATATGAGATGTCAAAGCATCCACCTATCAATTTTATAGCTGCAATTAATGCTGCCTATGCTATATAAACAACAATTATTCATACACTTGAATTACACATTTGATGACTTCTTATGCATTTGATGGAGCAGATTTTGATTAAATTTAAAATTATTTGAATATATTCTGTAACTTACCAAGTTTTAAAAAATAATTTATTTTAGTTATTTAGCTTATTAGTATTATCTAAAGGAATTTGGAAATACTAGATCTTCTAAACAATGTGCAAGGACAATTTTTGTATAATATAGTTCAAATTTATGAACATGCCACAGGCTTGTTCATACTGAAGGATTAGTTGTTTCTTCTTGAAAACTAAAACTAGGTAAAGAAAATTTAGACATTTGAATTGCAGCATCCAATTATATTTCAATTGGGAAGACAATCTTTAGAACATTGAATCGCAGATTAAATCCTTGAAAGAATTCCAAACCAAATTAATATCATGGGTGCAAATATTATATATTATATAAAGCAAGCTGCTACTAATCAATAAGAGAAATAATCGCAGATTGTTTGTTGCCTTCCATTGGTAAGATCTTTCTCTTTAGGTAGTTAAACCCTTTTCAAAGATTGAAGCTCTGATACCAATTGTTAGGCCCAATATGGAAAGCTAATGTACTGAGAGGGGAGGGGTGAATTAGTACTTTAAATCCTTTTATCAACAATATCTTTACTGTTATGCATAAACCAAAAACTGCTGTAACATAACATAAAGCTAAAACAAATATGTAACAATCATACATGATTCACTCCATAACACATATATTTTGGTTACACATAAACTCTTGGTTAGAGAGAAAAACTATGGTGGGGATGGCACCCACAACTTCACTACTGCAATAATAAAAAGTGCTCGGTTAGAGCTACATATTTAGATATTTTTGATAGCTTACCCTGTTAGGAGTAACAAGATTTGTTAGATCTACCTTGCTAAAGGATTTTACAACACTTTATATAAATGCTGCACCTGATTAGAGGATTTACAATTTATAGACTTGATTAGAGTCTTTTACCCTGTTAAAGGTTTCTCTTACAATTTCAAAATATAATAAGACTTTACAAATATCTGCAACTTTACATTTGAAATGATGTAGCAGATTCTATGTGCTCAAAATAAGATTAGCTTGCCTATAGCATACCTCGGTAACTCATAATGTAACTTGGTAAACCCTTCTGTTGACTCTGTTCTTTGACTATTCTTTGATAACCTTCTCGGTGACCTCTGTGTCTCTATATCAGTCATAATACTCTGTGATTTCTCATGTATCACATAAGTCTTGCTTCATACACATATGCACACACAATTTTCTCATTCACACATATATCTCTAACCCTAAATTCATGCTGTATAAATATACTTCTTATGTCGGTGGTCTGATTCATTGCTTCGATCTTACAAACATGATTTCTCGAATAAATAACCATGCAAAATATTTAATTGGTTGACCTCAAAATTATACAAAATCTATATGTGCAATTTCCAATGTGATAACGGTTCCATGTTCCTCGATCTTGTAACACGTTTTCATATGTGTGTCCAGGTTCAATGAATCTGGTAACACATTTCACTTAGTGTATATCAACTCGGTGTATTATCTTTACTGCTCGGTAGACATAAAATAACACTCGATAGACAGCTCGGTGTATACTGCGTTCTATGACTGCTTTCTTCTGTAACTGACTAGACTGTTCATACCGACTTCTCTGTGTGTACCGACTGCATGATTCAGTAATGCTAACCGACTAGAATATATAGAATGACTTTGGATATAAAACTAATGGCAATTTGATAAGTAGTAACAATCTCCCCTTTCGACATTAGTTGAGATGTTTGACAAAACTACTTTCAAAGTCATTACTCAAAAATCTGTATACTTTACAAAATTTGACTAAACATACAATATATACATTAGTCAATGAAATAGTATAATCAAATATACTCCCCTTATCAATATGCTGTTCAAAACTTTGATTATGTGTGCTCGGTGATCAATACTCTGTAATCACTGTTCTTTCCTCTGTTTACTGCTTGGTTCATTGCTCTTGGATGCTCTGCTTATTCTGCTCGGTATACTCCCCCTGTATACGATACTCCGGCTGTTTGATAATTTGAATACTATACACCCCCCCTGTGTACTTTGATGCTATATATATTCTTGATGATATCCTCCCCCTTTTTGACAAACATCAAAATTTAGTTACCATTTGGAGGTGGCAACTGATCAAAAATGGATTTGTACTTTGTCTTGGCTTTGGTGAGAGCAATAGAAAGTGCATCCTTTACACTGTCCATTAAAGAATTGCGTGCATTAATATCAGCCAACAATGAAATTAAGCCATCTAAAGTGCTTCCCTTTTGTGTAGTAGAGAGGTAAGTGGCTCGGTTTAGCTGTTCTTGAGCGGATGAAAGATGAGGAAGGAATAATGTTTGAAGTGTCATTATGTCCATCCTGATCTTGTGTTCTTCATTCCTCAGTTCCAATTGTTGAGCCATTAGCTTTTGTAGCTTAGTATAAAATTTTTGAACTGAATTGGGCTCGAGGGTCAACTTATTTGAGAGATCGGTGATCTCTTTCTCAATTGCTTCTGTTTTATTCTTAATGTCCTTAAGGAATAAAGAAAATGTGCAGAGTTTCTGAAATAATGAAAGAATGTGCTTGAGTTGAGGGGACAACTCAGCAATAAATTTGACAAGTTTTACCTTGCCAACAACAATGGATTTCTGTACTTCCTCTATCATTTTAGCAGTTAGCTCCTTGTATTTTAGTTTGCTCAAGTATTCAGATGCATCTACTCCAAATGTCTTAATCTGATTTAGGAGTTCATCCAATTGAATATGGATGGCTGCATCGGTTGATACTGTAGTTGAAGGTAGCATATCTGATAGTAAGGTCTTTACCTTCTGAAGTAGTTTATTCTTCTTTTGTATGGCTAGTTGCTTCTCCTATTCAGCCTTTGCTTTGCACAGTTCACTGAATTCAATGAGTGCTTGCCCTTTCAATTTGGAGATGCCTACATTGGGCAACACTATCGGTTTTGATAAATCAATTTTGAAACTATGCTTTTTCAACTTCTTTTCTTTACCTTTCACCGGGTGAACCACTACAATAGCTTGAGAGGATTGAGGACCCTCGGTAGGTTTCTTGGTAGAGACAACACTTTGGTCGGTTTCTTTAGCCTCGGTAGTGTCCTTCGGTGTCTCGGTGCTTGGTGTCTCAGCTGTAACATTTTCCGTGCTAGAAGGTGCTTGAGAGGTTTGTTCTTGTGAAGTACCTTCTGCTGTAGACTTTTGACCTTCGGTGCCTTCACCTGTATCCTGAGGAGCTTCGGTTGTAGTAGGTTGATTGATCGGTGGGTAAGGCTGAACTTGTTCCAAAATAGATTCACTGGAGACAAGTTTTGCATAAGCATTGCCTTCTATCATTTCTTGTTCAGGTGCCTCTGCATCCATGATATCTTCATCTATTTGAATGGTGTCAGGAGGGTCTTGCTCGGTGACATCAGGCTCTTGGTCGGTGACATCGACTATTTCCACTGTAGATTGTTCACTAGCATTCTTTCTTCCAAAGATGTCCTTCCATTGCTCTTTTGTTTCCTTCTACACTTCTATATACATGCCATTCATCAATTTCAAGGCCTTTTGTTTTACTATAAATTGTGTTTGGCTGTTTGTCAGATGTTCTTTTATTTCATCAACCGACATATCAGGAAAGAGATGCACCAGACTTCTTTCTCTGATTTGTTTCTCCGAGTCTAGGGCATATTACCATTTGGTTTCAATATGTGTATATAATTCTTTAGGAATAGAATTACATACTTCTAATGGGACCACTCAGAATTTTAGAAGTGTGCAAATGACAGCTTCTTCAATTTGCCTCTTTTCATCAGTAGATCTGGATTCATATTTGACAAATTTGAATCCACCAAATCCACCATATTCCTTCAGATTTTTACAAAAAATTTCTACACTATGTACATCTACCTTCTTGCTTTTCGCAATCTAAATTTAATTTGCATCTTTAGATTCAGTATCACTTGACTCTTTTGGCAAAATGAGTCTCCAAGTAGATTTCTTGTAAGTTCTAGTTACCTTAGGAATGACAACAATTTTTTGTCTCTTACTCGGTGATGCAGCAGATGCCCTTGTGTTAGGTCTCTTTGTTGGAGGGGTCAGTAGGGCCATTGAAGTGTTCTGTTTCTTTCTCTTCAACACTTTTCCCTTAGGCAATTCGGTGCTAAGTGTTATGGCTGCTTCTTGGGCTTTTATCTCCTCTTTGGTGATGGCTAGAACGTCTTTGACAGGTGTGGAGGAAGACTCTTCTCCAAATTTCTCAGATAATGCATTAATCATCTTTGTAGCTTTTCTTGTAGCCTTCGGTACTACAATGCTCATTTTTACTTTTTCCTTCACCTCTTCATAGGTTCCATACCCCAGCTCGGTAGTATGCCTTGGCAATGATAGATAGGCATCAATTTGCTGTTGTGTGATATCAAAATCAATCTCATAACCCATTGGTGGCAAAGATTGAGTCCTTGGTTCAACAACATTCATATAACAATAATTGGTGTCGACCTCAAAAAATATATCATCCTTATATTTTTCTACCAGCTGTGGTGGAATCCAGTACCTGTTATGCATTTTCTCTTGGAACTTGCTGAAGTAATCATCCATTATATCATTAAAGTTATCACCTAACTTCTTGATGAAGTTATTGATCTGATGGGTGATTGGTCGGTGTAGTTCCCAAACAACTTTACCGACTGTTGGAAAAAACTTCTCAAAGTAGAAAAACATACATACAAGTAGTGATCCAAATTTTAGAGTATTTGCCAAGTTGTTCTTCTTCGGCTTCTTGATTGTGTTCAGATTTTCAAACAAGTTCTTCAACAATACTTCACACAAGTCAATTTTCATGCCTTTCTTAACAATTTTTTATGCTAAGTCCACTGCTGCATAGGGTACACTATTTTCCATTGCCGATTGGAAGAAACAGTAACCAATTACTCTAATGGAAAATTTGAGTTGAGGATTAGTGACATTGTTCAACTTCAGACCTCTTTAATCAGATTCTACTCCAGTCAAATTGATCAATTCCTTCTGTGATATCATTTTCTATGCTTGGGCATGATCATAGATAGGATAACTGGTGATCAGATGAATGATTTCTTTAGTGATCTTAAACGGTTGCTCTTGTAGCCACATGAAATCATCATGCACTCGGCTTAGTACAAGCTTGACCCACTGGGGTTTGAACACACGGGGATAGGTTAGGGCTTCAGTCAATCCCTTGATTTTGATATGCTCATACTTGCTATCCATTTTACTATCTGTGCACAATTCATCATATGCATCTTTGATCTCAACATGACCGAGTTCTTCAACATGACATTTTGTGAAGAATCTCACATCCTCGAGTAACAAGACTTGATCCGGGATGAGTGAAAAGGAAGTTTTGTCATTCGGTTTAGATGCAATTTTGGGAGTCAAAGAGTATTTTGGTGAGGGCTTCTCTACATTCTTAACAACAATGGGGTCTTGGATCTTAGGTGCCATTTTGATTTCAGATAAAAATTGACACAGGAACCTTAGGGTTTGAGAACTTAACAAATGACAGACGCTTCACACTCAGCAGATAATAACAACTTAATGAGTTTGGTAAACCAGCTTAGCAATGCGATGAGATTCGATGTAAATACCTTAGATTTCACTTTGAAGATGGTTTGATCGCCTTCATTCACTCTACTCTGCTTCTTGAAAACTTGGTGAATGAAAATGACCGCGAAAATACCTTTAAGTACTCAAAAATACCTTATCGGGCTCCGTGCAAGTTAGGTCAAAACATTAAATGCACTCGGTTCTACTTAACTTTCTTTCCCTTTCTGCGCTTTAACCGAGTAACCAAATTTCCTTCATATACCGACTTGACAGGCTTCCTGAATTCACCGACTTGACAAATTTCCTGTAAAGTACTCCAAAAGACTTTGATAGAATTTCAAACTTACTAATACATCTTAATATGCAGATTTTGAATTCAGTACATACTAAAATAAGAACTGTTTAAGATTTAACCTTGTGAGAATGTAGTCCCTTCATACCTTTACCAATTAATTTGGAGTGGAGCACCTAACTCGATAGGTAAGGTGTTTTCTTTATTTGACACAGTTTCCTTCTTTCCAAGAGATAGGCAAGCGAAAAATGGGGATTTTGGAGGAGAGATGAAGGAATGGGAAAATTTGTCCAAGAGGGACAAAGAAGCAAAAGTTGGAGATGGATAATATGAGAAAAATTTGGAGGTGATTGGATAAAAGGGGAAGGAGTTATGACAATCTTAAAAATAGAGAAATATGAGATTTTGGGCTTCAAAAAGTGGATTTTTGGGATGAGGCCTCCAAGGGAGGAAATGTGGAAAATGGCAATGCGGAGAATCCGGTGAAGTTTGGAGGAAAATGGAGTCGAGATAAAGAAGATATGGCGAAAAAACATAAAATTTTTTTACTTATTTTTTTTAAACCTTAGATTTAACAGAGCAGACAGAAACCCTAGAATTAACAGGGCAGAAACCCTAAATTTAACAGAATAAAAAAAAAAATGTCAAAGGTTTGGATTTCTGATTGTCTAGATATACAAGAGCATAATCTCCTACTTTCACACTTTCCTGCGGTCAGACAGATTATCTTTAAACAGAGCAGATAATAGGAAATGAAAAAAAATAAAAAATGCAGACTACAGTTAGCGCCAAAAAATTTCAGATAGATTAACAGAGCAGACAGTAGCACTAAACAGATAGAAAAGTGGCAAAGGTCCGGATTTCTGATTGTCTAGATAGACAAGAACATACTCTCCTATTTTCACACTTTCCTGCGGTTAGAGCATACAGTCGCACTAAACAGAATAGAAAAGTGAAAGGTCTGGATTTCTAATTGTCTATATAGACAAGAGCATACTCTCCTACTTTCACACAAATTATAATTAAACAGAGCAAATAATAGAGCAAATAATAGATCGGATAACAAGAATTCAAATTCCCACAAAAATGCTCACTCTAATCGCAGAGCTATCGTGCTGAAATAGAAACAAAAACAAAAATGCAGCAGAAACAGAAAAGAAGCTATTGCATTGAAATACAAAGCCGCTATTCTGGAACCTGCAAAAAAGATTTTTTTTTTTTTTTTTTTCTGCAATCGCGCTATTCTAGAACCTGCGTCTCACAACTCACAAAAACTTAAAAAAATCATTAGTTCTTAGGGACGTGGGTCCCACCGAGTGTGCCAAAATGAAGAGGGGAAAACAGATTTGAAGGTCAAATGATCAAAACATAACAAAATAAACATGTAGAATGTTAAAATATCATTAAAAGACCATTTCACCTTGCTATTTTACCTTCTCCTTTGGATTGAGCTTGATGAAGTGAAGGCGCCCCTTGATAATGCTCCACTTGATGTGCTCCTTTGATTGCTGGATGTGGATGGCTCTCCAATGTTGTGCACAAATGGAATGGATTTGAAAAATGATAAGAATGAGATGATCAAGTTGCCAAGATGATTTCTTGGGCTCAGAAGAGCAGCATAAACTTACTGGATTTCAAGATGTTTTGAATGAAGGGATGGAGCCCTATTTTATAGGAAGAGGAGAGGAAAACGAATGGCTAGGATGAATTTGAGATGAAGGGCTAAGATTTACTTGTGAGCTCACACAAGGTCCAAGAGAGGGTGTGGAGACCAAGAAATATGCCTTAAAGGCATTTCGTATCTCCACTCTCCACAAGATGCATTGGAGGAATTAAAAATTCTCCAAAAAAGGATATCATGGGGATTGGAGGAATAAAAAGGAATTAAAAATTCCTTGGGAGAGGGGATGCCTAGAGGAATGTGTGATTTCGAAAATTTTACATTCACCTAGGAAAAGAGCATTTAAAGCTAGTGGCTAGATGAAAAAGACAGAGTTGACTTTGTGGCTAATCATGATGATTAACCATTAATGACTCATTAGGAGAGGGATTAGAGGAAATATTAGGTGAGATTAATATTTGTACAAGAATTTGATTAGGAGAGAGAATGAGTGGAGGGAATAAAAAATTAGAAGAATAATGTTAAGTGAGTTTAGGGAGTTTCTAGAAGAATGAATTAAGAAGATGATTTGTAGGAATCATGTAGGTTAACTAATTAATTGAAATTAATTAGCTAAGAGGAAGATTTGTGAGGATTTGATTTTTTTAGAAGAATAAAAAAAGGGATTGATTTATTAAATAAATAAATCATATGCTATAGTGACAATATTAATTATATTTAATTAATATTGAGAGGAATTTGAATTAACATAATTAATTATGCGAGGAATTAAAAATAATTTAAATAATTATTTTTAAGTGTCTACATAGGCTAGAGAATATTTCATTTGGCTGCTGTGTAGCGGAAGGGATATCAAAATCTTAGAAGGTAGTCAAAGGGACATCGAAAGGTGGTTTCAAATGGAAAACGCCTTTCATGGGCTACCTATATTCACCCCTTCATCATCAAACAACTAGGAGGAAGAATGAAGGGGAAAGAGAACAATGAAGGCAGGGGGTGGATGGTTCAGATGCAGAGCATCTGAAATTAATCTTGAGTATGGAAGATGTGCAGTATGCAGTTCTTATAATATTGCTCGATAAGATTCTCCTTCCATTTTTCCATTACCTCCCTTTTCTATGTATTTTCATCCTCTAGTTGTGAGGAAATATCTTTTATAAGGTTGCAAGGCTCTCCTTCTAGTCTAATGAGTGTCTCTACCAACGTGTATTATGTAGGTCTTCCACTAGCATGATGGTGGCACGACTCAAAGCACAAAGACATCAACAAAATATTATTCTCCATTGAGGCATCTTCTTGTATGGGTGGCCCATTTTTGTCTTATATTGAATGGGCGATGGGTTTTCTTTTATTTGCATATGGCCTGAAACATGTCAAAAGAGGAAAAGCCAAGTGTAAGCAGGTTGAAGATTTTGGGAATTCCTGATTATTATAATAGGAATACTACAACTGTAAGAAAATATTCAGAAATGTTGTATTCTAGGTGGGTAGAAGCAGCCATTTGTTAATCTATGGTTTCATGCAGGTTCACAGAGAAGAAGGATTATCTTTCCATATTGTAAATTTCAATTAGTACTGTATGCAATTTTTCATTGGTTGCATATACTATGTCCATTTGTATTTTCTGAATTTATATGAATTCAAATATGAAGGATATGTTGGTTTGTGTAGTACCCCTCCTCGATCAGCCTCTTTTGTATGTTTTGAGTTACTTCAGTGATTGTTATGTGGAACATTATTGTATTTTGATTCGGATATTATGCGATGTTATTTCGTGCTTTATCTAGATTCATGGTGTATGATTTATGTAGTATTTCAGTGCTTATGATTAATGTTATTTTATGGATCATTATCATGGACTGACACTTTTCCCTTCTATTGCGATGCGTTATTTATATGTTGCGTGTTTGCAAGTGTACTATTGGGATGTGAGGGGATGATTTTCATTCACTCACTCCGGTGAGATAGGGAACGTCATGATTCTTGTTCATCGTTGTGTTTACCATGTTTGTATATATATATTGGTCTATATGCACGTGTGGTTCTTTGGTTGTTGTACCCTAGCTTGACCGCAGTTACACTCATGTGAGTGTTGTCAGTCGGTTGTGTTTCCCCCATTTGGCTGTTATGCATGTCATGGTGCCTTGGTTTGGTCATTTGAGAGTCATCATTTGATCTGTCTTGGTTTTGCATGTTTCTGTTTATTTAAATGGTTATTTAATTTAGATGGATGATGCTATCTTGTGTTTGCGTAATCATTTAATTAATATGCTTTGTGATTATTGATTTATTTAAATTGATGAATTGCTAGATTAAATGGCTTAATTTATTCTGTAAGTTGCATTAATATTTTTGTGAAATAAATAAATTGCCTAGCCATTTAAAAAGGTTAAATGCTTATGTTGAAGGAAGTATTTATGAAAAAAGAAATAAATGAAAGTTTTCCTTTTTATTTTTCCATTTGGCCTTTTTAATTTAATCATTGGAAAGAATTATTATTTTTGGGAAAGAAATAAATTTGATTGCCTTTTTAGTTTTAAAATATTTAAATTTGATTGGATGAAAACTTTAACCTAGAAGCTTGGGTTAAAAGATATTTTGGGCATCAATTCTGGGCATTCACGACAGGAGAAGAAGAGGATTTTTGGAGAGAAAATTCTGGAAAAACTTCCTGAAGGATCTAGAAATTTGACTTGGCTACAAGACTAGAGTTTCTTCATCCCTTTTGCTTGCTAATTGCTTCAAGGTTGGAGGTTTCCTTGTCTTGAATTTGTTTTTTGAAAATTTCAGTTTGCTTCCTGTGTATGGAAATTTATGTATTCTGCCTGTAGATTCTTTTTGGAATGTTGAAATGGAAGAAAGATTGCCTGATATAGTTGATTGTGTGATGCTATAAGCATATGGTTGCATTCAGGAAAGGAATTTGTTCATTTCTTCTCTGCTGTGTGTTATTTGTTAATAACAAGCAATTTCTTGATTTACCTCTTCATTGGAAAGAAAGAATTTTAGATTGGGCTTGCTGGGTGCATCCTTGTTTCTATTCTGTCATGATTTGGCTAGCTATTCTTTCCAGTGTGTCTATTTCACCATTTACCTTGCTGGTAAACTCTTCCTTGAAATTTTGGAAATTTGCACTGTATGTGTGTGCCTGTGAATTAATTCTGGAAATGGAATGTTCGAAGTGGTAAGTATTACCAGTTGGAAGTGGTAAATGTTACCGGTTGGAAGTGGTAAGTGTTACCGGTTGGTAGCAACATTGTTACCAGTGGTAGAAAGACTACCGGTAAGTGGTGTTTGTTGTCCTGGCAGCAGCACAACTGTGGGTTGGTTTGACCCTTGCTTAGCTTTGAGCCCTCACCGATCTCCAAACCGGTTTGTGTTAAGAACTTAAATTTTATAAATGGAATGTTTAAAGTGGTATTGCATGATGTAATGTGATTTTCAAGTAATTTTTATTATGTGGTTAATAAATTTATCAATGAAAATTAAGGCATGAATTAGAGATTCAAATGGGTAGATTTGGAATATTAATTTGGAAATTGATTAGATGTGACTGCTGGAAAGGAGTGTTTTATTTAATTTTCAATTAAAGATGTTGTAAGTGTTTATGATGCTGATATTTTCAAAGATTTTCTGAGTGCGGATTTGATGTATTTAGCTGTCCTTGCAAGTTTTTATTGTGACATTTTGGTTTGTGGTTCAGTCATCCTGTGGTGGTGTAATTGGTACCTTTGACCAAGTGATATATGTTGGCTCCGTTGTCTTAACCATGTAGTGTCTTTGCCTTATGGTCAGTCAAGAGTTAGTATGTCCTTGTTTGACCACTTGTTTTCGATAGTGGTGTTATGGCTGTTTGCTTCGCCATAGGGTCCTCGGGGAGTGACCATGCTTGTGTAGTGTCCTTTGAGAGAGTGGCTTTCGCTTGGGGGTTGCACCCAAAGTGGTAGTATTATGACCCAGCGAAATTCAGATAATATATGGTAATCTAATGCATTGATTAGGTGGGTAGTTTCATAACATTAATAAGATAATGTACCTCGCACATAGGTGGGTGCTTGTATTGAGGCTCATAATGTAGTGAGAAGGCCTGGAATGGCAAACCGACCACCTTGTCTTCACGAAAGGCTAGAAGGGTCCGTATGAGACTTAGTTGGAGCCAGAGGTTTGGGAGAGGTTACCAGGATAGAGATTCGAGACCTATGAGAGCCTACCAAGGTAACCATCAAGCTATGCGATGATACTCTCTCTTTAGGTTCACTTATGTGTGTGATGTCGAGTCACTAGTGTTTTTGTGATGTTGAGTCACCTAGATTATTGTGGAGTCTCTTGTGCTGTCATGGAGTCGTGTTGTTTTATTGACCATGTCATGCTTTTTCTTGTTTGAGGGTCCTCAGCTATCTCCTAGCATGGTGGGGTGATTCCATTTGGGAATTACATGGTCAGGTGGTAGTGCCACTTCCCATCGGATGTTCAGATTTGTGCCTTCATGCAAGGATTGGCTTCGTAGGTGTTCCTGTGGTTCGTGACCCATGCTTCATCTCATGTTTTGAAGATTATTTGTATTTTTAGACCTATGTGGTCATTGTATCATTGTAATATTGATCTTATGTAACCTTGTGATTGGATGAGATCTATCCTTTATGTTTATTGAGAAGCTATGTATTGGAAGAGCAATGTAATCCTATGTTTGGATGTTTTTATCAGTTTCCTTGATGATGTTAGTAAATGCTTGCTGAAGTGGAAATTACGTTGTATCCTTTCAATCTTTCTATGATGAATCTTTATTTGCTTATGGCTTCTTGTGATCATTGAGTTAATGATGCATATGTGGATTTACGATTTTGTGGAATTCATTCTTGAAGTTAATTCTTCGTTGGTAACCCTTAAGAAATTCTGGTGTAAGTCTTTCACTTGTGTTATCGTGCATGATGTGTAAATGCACTTATGATGTTTGTGCTTTAAAAAAAATAAAATTGTTTCACCCTTGTTGTAGATTTTCCTTCGGGGTTCCTGGCGGGGCATTACAGTTTGTTCTAGTATTTTCTTATCAATGTGTGATTGTGCTTATGGGTCTCCTTCAAGGAAGGAGTTAAATTCTATTTGCAATTTGCAGTAAATTTGGGAAACATTGAATGGATTAACATGAATGGTTGATGCAATTAGTTGATGGAATTGTGTCAATTTTAGGCATTCCACTTTGAAAATTCCCTAATTTGAGTTATTTTGCAATGCGGGTTTGTCCTTTTAATTTGTGGGCGTGACTCTGTTTCATTGGATATGCACTTGATCGTAGAAGCTATTTGTGAATTTGTTTCGGTAGCATCCCTTATTAATCGTATCTCTCCTATCTTCTTTTCTTCAAGCATTTTTTAAAGGGTGGGTTTCATTATGCATGCTTTGTATTCCCTTGTACACTTGGAGTAGCGCATGTATTATTTTTTTGGTCGAATTGCAGATTGTGAAGGATTAGGGGTGTATAGAGGGTAACTGTAGATAATCCCCTTATAGTTGAGAAACATCAACCAATCATGAACCTGTACGATTGTGACGAATTTGAAAGCATATTGGGCATGAAGGTCCTAAGTAGGAAAAATACATTCCCGAGTTAGGTAGAGCTCAAAGTGAAGAAGGCTCGCTAAGGCCTTGTTGTGTTTTGTTTTCTTGTCTTCAATCTGTTGATAGTTCAAATTAAATGATGTGAAGGAGATTCAGATTTGAGAAGATTTTGATTTTGATCCATGGGTTATTGTTAGCATCCAATAAAATTTAGGCCTACAAATATCATTATTTGCGACAATCCACAAACAATTTTCACTCAAAATCCATCAATTTCTCTTTATTTATTACTACTTATGTTGTGATTATATCTGTCTAATATGATTTGATCAGTTTTATTCCAAAAAATTATTAATTAATCTAAATTAATCAAATCCTAAAACTGATTTTAACCACAAACTAATTTAATAAATATAACATACAATGCACAAAATGTTTAGAATTGTTTTGTTTTTTTGATGAGGAACATGGCCATCCAAAATTATTCTAACTCATAAATCTATAATTATTTACAAACATTTGGAGAACATAAGAAGCAAAATGTGAAATTATTATAAAATGCTTGGATAATATAATATAAGATGCATTATATTTGCCCTAATTTATACATATTATGTTATTTGCAAATCATTAGAAAGACCAGGATAGCATAATAATATTCTTAGAAGACAAGATTTTGATAGATTTGAGACAAAGAATTTTAGGGTAACATGTTTTATTCGCCGGCTTTTCAAAGACATTGAAGTTGGACAAGGATTTTAGGGTGAGTATATCTCAAATGATTTTATGAATTTTTGCAAAGCAGATGGCATTCATAAACAATTCATTGCCCGCTACACACCTCAGCAAAATGGTGTGACAGAGAGAAAGAATCGAACTATAATGGAGATGGCATGTAGCATGCTAGCAACAAAACATTTACCTAATGAATATTGAGTTGAGGCAGTAGCAACTGCTGTCCATATTTTGAATAGATGTCTGACTAAGAGTGTAAAGAAAAAAGTACCACAAGAGGCTTGGATAGGTATGAAACATAGTGTTTCTCATTTAAAATTTTTTGGTTGTGTTTCATATGCCCATGTCCCTGATAAGTTAAGAAAGAAGATAGATTTTAAAGGAGAGAAATGCGTATTTATTGGTTATTACGAGGATACAAAAGCATACAAGTTGTTTAATCCCATAACTAGAAAAGTTATAAGCAGTCGAGATGTTCAATTTGTGGAAGACGAAGCATGGTATGGGACTATAGAGAGGAAAGTGAACATCACACCTATTGTTCCTCATGATGAAGTGTTTCCAATATCAAATGCACCTCAACTAGCACCTTCTTCTACTCCTGGGACAACATCACATGTAGTAGCACAAGCTGCACCTTCATCTATATAAAGAATATCTTCAAGGTTGCAATCTATACCACAACAAACTCCAACTACAGCTCCAACTACACCAGCTAGTAGTAGTCCAAGCAATTCAACGTCTTCAGATCACACCCTAGTAACATTGATACCAAGAAAGACAAGAAGGTTGAGTGATTTGTATAATGTTGATATAACAATTTCGTTTGCTGTTTTTGCTTTATTCTCTCAAGTTGATGATGCTTTAACATTTGAAGAAGCTGTGAATGATGATAAATGGGCACATGCCATGGATGAAGAGATTGAATCTATTAAGAAAAATAAAACATGGGAGTTGGTAGATCTGCATGAAGGAAAAGATGCTATAAGTGTCAAATGGATTTACAAGACAAAACATGATGTCGATGGAAAAGTGCAAAACCATAAGGCAAGGCTTGATGCAAGAGGTTTCACACAATAGCCCGGAATTGACTTCAATGAAATATTTTCTCTAGTTGCACGGATGTATACAATCAGAACAGTATTGGCAATTGCTGCTCATAATAAGTGGGTGGTATACCAAATGGACGCGAAGTCAGCCTTTTTGAATGGATATCGACAAGAAGAAGTGTATGTTCACCACCCTGAAGGGTATGAGATTTCAAGACAGGAAGACAAAGTATATAGGCTGGAAAAGGCATTGTATGGATTAAAGCAAGCTCCAAGAGCTTGATAAAGCCAGATAGACTCTTACTTGATTCAAGATAGATTTCAAAGGAGTAGTTGTGAGCCGACTCTGTACATAAAAATAAATGAGAATGGCAGAGTTTTAATTGTATGCTTGTATGTAGATGATTTGATCTTGACTAGTGATCTGAACATTGATGCTTTCAAAACAACAATGAAAAGTGAGTTTGAAATGACTGATTGAGGGCTTATGAGATATTTTTTGGGTATTGAAGTCCATCATTCTATTGCTGGAATATTTATTTGTCAATCTAAGTATGCTAATGAGATTTTGAAGAGGTTCAACATGTTGAAATCCAAAGCAACACCTACACCTGTCACAACTGGATTGAAACTAAGCATGGAAGATGGAGGACTATCTGTAGATCCCACATTATATAAAAGAATGGTTGGGAGTTTAATGTATTTAACAATCATGAGGCCAGATATAATGTATGGTGTCAGTTTGATCTCCAGGATTATATAATTACCAAAGGAATCTGATTGGCAGGCTGGGAAAAGAATTTAAATAAATTTCTCTTCACTTCTCTCGCTTTAGGTTTTCAAAAACTATTTGTTGGTAGAAATTGATTTACTGTCAACCTCAAATGTTGTGTCTCTTGAGATGGTGTTTGGGCCCGTCAATTATTCCGATATTTTAAACTATTTATAATAGGGAGTAGAATGCTATTTTTCACATAGCCAGACACTATAACTATAATAATTTTCAATATAAGCACATATAAGCATGAGATGTATTTGATGAGTACAGTTTATCGATTTTAAGAAATGTATGTTTTCAGAGTTTGTATAGCGAAATTAAAAAAATACTTAGTAGTTAAGTTTATGGATACAAAGCTAGTTTGCATGTGAACTACATCTAAAACAAAAAACCTTGAGCTAACATAGAGCAGACGACATTGTGATTTTGATCCAGGATGATTGCTTTCATCCATTAATTGCATATAGATATCCTAATATGCATCAATAGATCTATTAGAATTCATTTTAGTGGAGACAACAAGAGATGAAATGAATATTCTAGAGCATCATCTAAAACAATCATCCATATTTATACTCATCTTAGCATGTGTTTTAGATTTAATGTGCATGTATTGAACTAGTTAAGTTTAAGGAAACAAAGCGAGTTTACACATTAACTAGATCTAGAACAAACAATGTTGAGCTAATATAGAGAATAGAATATTGTAATCTTGATTCACACATTATTGTTTGTATCCATAAAGTGCATATAAATATCATCATATGCATTAATCTACAAACAATTGTTACTAATAGAATTAATTAATTTTATTTAATTATTCATGGTGTGATTATACTCATCTTATATTACTTGACTCATTGTATTCCAAAAAAATATTAGTTAATCTAAATTAATTGAACCCTAAAACTTAAACCACCAACTAATATAAGAAATATAAAATACAAAACATAAAACATTTGTGATCAAGCCAAAATAACCTCATTATATTTATCTAGTTTCTATTATTGTATTGCCTCGCCAATATAGTTATCTATACCATAGCCCAAAAAATCTTTCGAGGAAAAAGATTGGCAAACTAAAAGTATGACTTGTTTTTTCTTAAAAATGGAGGATTTAAACTGGGGAAAATTGGATTAAAAAATAAAGCCAAAAATGCAAAAAAGGGATAAAAACTTATTTTTGAAATTTCAGCATTGTATAATGCATACTTTATACTAAATGTAACTATTTATTTTGAGTAGGCAAGATCAATAATAATCCTAGTCATATGGTAAGGATAAAAATATACGATAATTATAATTTTAAAAATTAATGTAATGCCTTTGCCTACATCTATCATTGTTTTTAACAATTGTGATTGAGAGCATAATATTAAAAGCTTAGGACTACTTACTGCCTTCATTGTAATTTGAAGTAGTTTTTAGACCAAGCTGAAAGTAATGTTAAAAGAAATATTATGATGTAAGATAGTCTTAAAACATTACATTACCCATTTGTTTCAAAATGAAATGGCACACTTTTATGCACACATTTGTATCTTTGATTAGTTTTATCACTAAGATAAATTATTACAACAAAAAATATTTTAGCACTGCAGTTCTTCAACTAATCATGTATTCAATAATTAAATATACGCTTTAAAGTCTTTTCTTATAATGTACTCAATAATTACATTTGAAAACATATTTTGATTTCCTTGTATACATTCGCGTTAATTTTGATTTTCTTGTATAAATTGCAGACCGAGTTGGCGATGAAAATAAGAGAATGCCCATGCTATTTAATGATCTTACCTGAGTTGAGCTGAGCATCTGCATCTGTGTGATTGAGGCGAGCTTTGGGAAACGGAAGAGGAAGAGGAAGGAAAAATGGCAATGAAAATGGGCAGCGTTGCAGTTTTGGTTTTGGTGTTAACGGCAATAATAGTAATGGCCAATATTAGCGTGGCTGTCGGCGCAAGCAGACAGCCCTAAGTGCTGCAACATCGGCGACTGCGGGAGTGGGATTGGATATTGTGCCGCCACATGCTAGCAACCGCCTTCTATTACCTTTGCCTCATCAAAATAAATTGAGTTGAATGGTTTGCTGTTTGTGTGTTTGAGCAGGATACTTACAATCCTTGTTCATTTGTTTCAACCTTTATTTTCGCTGTGTGGCCGCTATCCAACAAGTTAAGATTGTTGTTCCAAAATATTTGACTATATATATCTTATCTTATCTTGTTCATGTTTCAATCTTTTATTGAAATAGGTTCGTTATCGAATTATATCTGCACCTCCATATATTTATAATGTGGAGTAGAATTCTGTTTTTCACATAGTGAAGTCGGTGACATTTTCAAACACTGATACAGGGGACAAGTGAGTTAGTGAGGTTTGGAGATAACTATATTGATCAATATGTTTTCTATAAGATAGGATTTTTTTTTACAAAAAGATCCAAACATTCTAGTTGTCTTATTTTTGTGGAGAGAATTATAACTCTAAATTCTTAAAATAGAAAATGGTCGAATAGATCAAAGAGCTTATATCCATAGACATATTTATGTGGTTAGTGTTGGACACATTGGTTTGTGAACGAATGATTGCACTATCCCCCTTTTTTGAGGACTAGATTTTATTTTGCTTCAGTCCAAGGCATTGCCTTTATCAAATGCCTATTTACACCACTAGCTATGTACTTGTACTCATGTTATGGCTTGACAAGGTAAATACTTTGTTCTCATCTCGTGGCTTGACAATGTTTCTCTCATGGCTAGAAATACCTTCCCTATAACTAAATGTATTAATAATGTTTATAGGCACTATTAAAACATTATTTACGTGTCCACACAATTTTCTTCTTACATAGTACCCTTTTGTAGAAAAAATGTCACTTGTTATTTTGGAAACATCGAGGGCCCAAATATTCTCGTTACACCTTTTGAAATCTAAGTGCAAGATCTATGGCCTTCATTGAATTCTCTCATATCTACTCATATAATTGATTTCTAATGGATTGATGGATGCATTAGATAAAGTTATGATATTCATATTTTCTTGTTGTTTCAAATAGAAAATGGATGTTTAAAGAAGATTGGCTCATTTCGTTTTGTGAAGCCACGAGGGGAACTACAACCACACTCTGTTAGCTAAATTCAACAATTCTTGGAGAAAGGGCGAAGTTAATTTTGGGAGCACCGAATTCAAGATTACCCTAAACTTATTGCAGAGGCAGTGTGTCTCAAATGTGAAGGCTTAAGGGTTGTGGAGAAGAGTTACAACGACCACAAGCTGTTTATCAAGAAATTCTTGGAGAAGGGTGAAAGGCATGTTCATCTGCAAAATGGGTATGATAGGTTGGTTCTTCCTCGCCCCTTTTCCTGAGATAGCTATTATGTGATAAAGTACTTTACTCTTGAAGGTAGTTACACCACTATTCACAATTATCATTTTCTTTTTCTCAATCACATTAGGCATAAGGAGAACATAAACATTTCGTTTTACATTTAATCATTTCTATGTATGAATATTGAAGTTAAAAGTTCTTCTCCCACTTTACACCAAGGTCTCACCTTTGCCTTGTATAGGTATGTATCTAATCTAACTCCTCAAAGAAATAGGCTTTTAACCCGAAGTGAGAACCCTAGAAAGCCTAGCATCTCTTGAAAATTGAGCTCATTGAGAGAAAACTCCATACAATGGAGAAACCAATACCTCTGTTAAGAAGAAAGGTTAAGAAAATAAAAATCCTAGTGAGTACATTGATACCGATAGTATTGAGATGCCTTTGCTTATTTTTTTGAAGGCAACGATGCCTTAGTCTTTACTTGTTTAGTGATTTTTTGGATTATGCTCCGCAGTACTAAGTTTAAAACTTTATTAAGGCCTATCTACCAGACTATTATGATGATAAGTAGCTTAATGGTTAGTCTTAGTTGTAATTTTTATTTTACTATTTTAATTTAGACTTCTCTAGTTAAGGTTTTTTATTATGTAAGGGTGGGTTGTGGTGTGCTATTCTTTGGGTTCTAGCTAATTTGTGCTAGTTGCTTCTTTCTAGGTTAATGTGTTAATCTC
This sequence comes from Cryptomeria japonica, assembly GCF_030272615.1. Taxonomy (NCBI): domain Eukaryota; kingdom Viridiplantae; phylum Streptophyta; class Pinopsida; order Cupressales; family Cupressaceae; genus Cryptomeria; species Cryptomeria japonica. The sequence goes on along the minus strand of NW_026728845.1, from coordinate 1,350,927 downwards.
TTGTATTGTTTTGGGATCAGGGCCCTCTCATTGATTACTTAATACGAAACAATAACAACCTTTTGATAACAAAAAGTGTGTCATATAGAACAAATAATACCTATTTTCAGCCCTCAATGACTAGCTTCTCGTGCGTCGGTGTTTGAAAATGTCACCTACGTGGACAATAGCATTCTATGTTAATTATAAGTTTGTCTAGTCAGATAGTTATGGCGTTTTGGTTGTGCTATTATGTTTTTGGTTACTTATTGAGAGTTATATTCTAGTGTTTTGTCTGGGCACTTGGATGTGTGACGCCAGAAGCTATACCGTGGCTAATTTATTTTGTTGTTTTCTGTCTGCTAGAATAGTTTATAGTAATATTTGTGAGAGAAATTCTTTAAATACAACATACTTTAACTGTGAATAGCTACCCCTTAATTGCAATTTGAGATAAGGAATTTCTATGCGAACAACACTAGGTTTAGAGCTTGCACAACATAGAACACCATGTGTATGTTCAACCACTAAAAATCACTTTTCTCCAAATCCATTACATTAGGAAATTAAGATGTTTAAATAACTCCCCTTTGTAAATCAGGATGATGCCAGATGATTAGACTGAGTGTGAATTGTAAATGCTTGAACACATTGTAACTTATATACATACAACATCAAGGTGAATTAATGCAATCTTAAAATGTTATATTGCCCATTCATTTAAAAATGAAATGACATACTTGTCTCTTTCTAGAACACAATACTACTAGCACTAGGATAAACTGTTATAATACACATAGCAACTCTTTTTGCATGATGATTGTCTGGTGGTTGAACTAAGATGCAAGTTTCAACTCAGTTGTGTATCCCAGGTAGATGAAGTATTCCATTGGAAACAACAGAATCTCAAAGTTATTATTGAAGACTATGGTTTCAGAAGTAGAGAATGTAAATATGAGATGTCAAAGCATCCACCTATCAATTTTATAGCTACAATTAACGCTGCCTATGCTATATAAACAACAATTATTCATACACTTGAATTACACATTTGATGACTTCTTATGCATTTGATGGAGCAGATTTTGATTAAATTTAAAATTATTTGAATATATTCTGTAACTTACCAAGTTTTAAAAAACAATTTATTTTAGTTATTTAGCTTATTAGTATTATCTAAAGGAATTTGGAAATACTAGATCTTCTAAACAATGTGCAAGGACAATTTTTGGGTGGTATACCAAATGGACGCGAAGTCAGCCTTTTTGAATGGATATCGACAAGAAGAAGTGTATGTTCACCACCCTGAAGGGTATGAGATTTCAAGATAGGAAGACAAAGTATATAGGCTGGAAAAGGCATTGTATGGATTAAAGCAAGCTCCAAGAGCTTGATACAGCCGGATAGACTCTTACTTGATTCAAGATAGATTTCAAAGGAGTAGTTTTAATTGTATGCTTGTATGTAGATGATTTGATCTTGACTAGTGATCTGAACATTGATGCTTTCAAAACAACAATGAAAAGTGAGTTTGAAATGACTGATTGAGGGCTTATGAGATATTTTTTGGGTATTGAAGTCCATCATTCTATTGTTGGAATATTTATTTGTCAATCTAAGTATGCTAATGAGATTTTGAAGAGGTTCAACATGTTGAAATCCAAAGCAACACCTACACCTGTCACAACTGGATTGAAACTAAGCATGGAAGATGGAGGACTATCTGTAGATCCCACATTATATAAAAGAATGGTTGGGAGTTTAATGTATTTAACAACCATGAGGCCAGATATAATGTATGGTGTCAGTTTGATCTCCAGGATTATGTAATTACCAAAGGAATCTGATTGGCAGGCTGGGAAAAGAATTTAAATAAATTTCTCTTCACTTCTCTCGCTTTAGGTTTTCAAAAACTATTTGTTGGTAGAAAATGATTTACTGTCAACCTCAAATGTTGTGTCTCTTGAGATGGTGTTTGGGCCCGTCAATTATTCCGATATTTTAAACTATTTATAATAGGGAGTAGAATGCTATTTTTCACATAGCTAGACACTATAACTATAACACTTTTCAATATAACCACATATAAGCGTGAGATGTATTTGATGAGTACAGTTTATCGATTTTAAGAAATATATGTTTTGAGAGTTTGTATAGCGAAATTAAAAAAATACTTAGTAGTTAAGTTTATGGATACAAAGCTAGTTTGCATGTGAACTACATCTAAAACAAAAAACCTTGAGCTAACATAGAGCAGACGACATTGTGATTTTGATCCACGATGATTGCTTGCATCCATTAATTGCATATAGATATCCTAATATGCATCAATAGATCTATTAGAATTCATTTTAGTGGAGACAACAAGAGATGAAATGAATATTCCGGAGCATCATCTAAAACAATCATCCGTATTTATACTCATCTTAGCATGTGTTTTAGATTTAATGTGCATGTATTGAACTAGTTAAGTTTAAGGAAACAAAGCGAGTTTGCACATTAACTAGATCTAGAACAAACAATGTTGAGCTAATATAGAGAATAGAATATTGTAATCTTGATCCACACATTATTGTTTGTATCCATAAAGTGCATATAAATATCATCATATGCATTAATCTACAAACAATTGTTACTAATAGAATTAATTAATTTTATTTAATTATTCATGGTGTGATTATACTCATCTTATATTACTTGACTCATTGTATTCCAAAAAAATATTAGTTAATCTAAATTAATTGAACCCTAAAACTTAAACCACCAACTAATATAAGAAATATAAAATACAACACATAAAACATTTGTGATCAAGCCAAAATAACCTCATTATATTTATCTAGTTTCTATTATTGTATTTCCTCGCCAATATACTAAAAGTATGACTTGTTTTTTCTTAAAAATGGAGGATTTAAACTGGGGAAAATTGGATTAAAAAATAAAGCCAAAAATGCAAAAAAGGGATAAAAACTTATTTTTGAAATTTCGGCATTGTATAATGCATACTTTATACTAAATGTAACTATTTATTTTGAGTAGGCAACATCAATAATAATCCTAGTCATATGGTAAGGATAAAAATATATGATAATTATAATTTTAAAAATTAATGTAATGCCTTTGCCTACATCTATCATTGTTTTTAACAATTGTGATTGACAGCATAATATTAAAAGCTTAGGACTACTTACTGCCTTCATTGTAATTTGAAGTAGTTTTTAGACCAAGCTGAAAGTAATGTTAAAAGAAATCTTATGATGTAAGATAGTCTTAAAACATTACATTACCCATTTGTTTCAAAATGAAATGGCACACTTTTATGCACACATTTGTATCTTTGATTAGTTTTATCACTAAGATAAATTATTACAACAAAAATTATTTTAGCACTGCAGTTATTCAACTAATCATGTATTCAATAATTACATATACGCTTTAAAGTCTTTTCTTATAATGTACTCAATAATTACATTTGAAAAGCCTGAAAAGTAAATTGTAAAATAAGTAAGAAAGGCCAGGATAATATAATCTATAATTGTAAAGAGTTCGATTTACCCTATTTCATACATATTGTGTTGTTTGCAAATCATTAAGAATAACGTGATACTATTATTTGAATGAATAAATTTAAATGAGACAGGATATCGATAGTATTGAGATGATGGATAGCCCATTTTATTTGCCGGCTTTTAAAAGACATTGAGGTTGGACAAGGATTTTAGGGATTTTACTGTGCTTCTGGGTTGAATGAGACATATTTTGATTTCCTTGTATACATTCGCGTTAATTTTGATTTTCTTGTATAAATTGCAGACCGAGTTGGCGATGAAAATAAGAGAATGCCCATGCTATTTAATGATCTTAACTGAGTTGAGCTGAGCATCTGCATCTGTGTGATTGAGGCGAGCTTTGGGAAACGGAAGAGGAAAAGGAAGGAAAAATGGCGATGAAAATGGGCAGCGTTGCAGTTTTGGTTTCGGTGTTAATGGCAATAATAGTAATGGCCAATATTAGCGTGGCTTCGGCGCAAGCAGGGCCATGCTTTAAATTCCTGTGCGTTAACGATGGCGGCTGTACAGGATACGCAGACAGCCCTAATTGCTGCAACATCGGCGACTGCGGGAGTGGGATTGGATATTGTGCCGCCACATGCTAGCAACCGCCTTCTATTACCTTTGCCTCATCAAAATAAATTGAGTTGAATGGTTTGCTGTTTGTGTGTTTGAGCAGGATACTTACAATCCTTGTTCATTTGTTTCAACCTTTATTTTCGGTGTGTGGCCGCTATCCAACAAGTTAAGATTGTTGTTCCAAAATATTTGACTATATATATCTTATCTTATCTTGTTCATGTTTCAATCTTTTATTGAAATAGGTTCGTTATCGAATTATATCTGCACCTCCATATATTTATAATGTGGAGTAGAATTCTGTTTTTCACATAGTGAAGTCGGTGACATTTTCAAACACTTATACAGGGGACAAGTGAATTAGTGAGGTTTGGAGATAACTATATTGATCAATATGTTTTCTATAAGATTGGATCTTTTTTACAAAAAGATCCAAACATTCTAGTTGTCTTATTTTTGTGAAGAGAATTATAACTCTATATTCTTAAAATAGAAAATGGTCGAATAGATCAAAGAGCTTATATCCATAGACATATTTATGTGGTTAGTGTTGGACACATTGGTTTGTGAACGAATGATTGCACTATCCCCCTTTTTTGAGGACTAGATTTTATTTTGCTTCAGTCCAAGGCATTGCCTTTATCAAATGCCTATTTACACCACTAGCTATGTACTTGTACTCATGTTATGGCTTGACAAGGTAAATACGTTGTTCTCATCTCATGGCTTGACAATGTTTCTCTCATGGCTAGAAATACCTTCCCAATAACTAAATGTATTAATAATGTTTATAGGCACTATTAAAACACTATTTACATGTCCACACAATTTTCTTCTTACATAGTACCCTTTTGTAGAAAAAATGTCACTTGTTATTTTGGAAACATCGAGGGCCCAAATATTCTCGTTACACCCTTTGAAATCTAAGTGCAAGATCTATGGCCTTCATTGAATTCTCTCATATCTACTCATATAATTGATTGCTAATGGATTGATGGATGCATTAGATAAAGTTATGATATTCATATTTTCTTGTTGTTTCAAATAGAAAATGGATGTTTAAAGAAGATTGGCTCATTTCGTTTTTTGAAGCCACGAGGGGAACTACAACCACACTCTGTTAGCTAAATTCAACAATTCTTGGAGAAAGGGCGAAGTTAAAAGTTCTTCTCCCACTTTACACCAAGGTCTCACCTTTGCCTTGTATAGGTATGTATCTAATCTAACTCCTCAAAGAAATAGGCTTTTAACCTGAAGTGAGAACCCTAGAAAGCCTAGCATCTCTTTAAAATTGAGCTCATTGAGAGAAAACTCCATACAATGGAAAAACCAATACCTCTGTTAAGAAGAAAGGTAAAGAAAATAAAAATCCTAGTGAGTACATTGATACCGATAGTATTGAGATGCCTTTGCTTATTTTTTTGAAGGCAACGATGCCTTAGTCTTTACTTGTTTAGTGATTTTTTGGATTATGCTCCGCAGTACTAAGTTTAAAACTTTATTAAGGCCTGTCTACTAGACTATTATGATGATAAGTAGCTTAATGGTTAGTCTTAGTTGTAATTTTTATTTTACTATTTTAATTTAGACTTCTCTAGTTAAGGTTTTTTATTATGTAAAAGTGGGTTGTGGTGTGCTATTCTTTGGGTTCTAGCTAATTTATGCTAGTTGCTTCTTTCTAGGTTAATGTGTTAATCTCTTGTATTGTTTTGGGATCAGGGCCCTCTCATTGATTACTTAATATGAAACAATAAGAACCTTTTGATAACAAAAAGTGTATCATATAGAACAAATAATACCTATTTTCAGCCCTCAATGACTAGCTTATCGTGCGTCGGAGTTTGAAAATGTCACCTACGTGGACAATAGCATTCTATGTTAATTATAAGTTTGTCTAGTCAGATAGTTATGGCGTTTTGGTTGTGCTATTATGTTTTTGGTTACTTATTGAGAGTTATATTCTAGTGTTTTGTCTAGGCACTTGGCTGTGTGATGCCAGAAGCTATATCGTGGCTAATCTATTTTGTTGTTTTCTGTCTACTAGAATAATTTATAGTAATATTTGTGAGAGAAATTCTCTAAATACAACATACTTTAACTGTGAATAGCTACCCCTTAATTGCAATTTGAGATAAGGAATTTCTATGCGAACAACACTAGGTTTAGAGCTTGCACAACATAGAACACCATGTGTATGTTCAACCACTAAAAATCACTTTTCTCCAAATCCATTACATTAGGAAATTAAGATGTTTAAATAACTCCTCTTTGTAAATCAGGATGATGGCAGATGATTAGACTGAATGTGAATTGTAAATGCTTGAACACATTGTAAGTTATATACATACAACATCAACGTGAATTAATGCAATCTTAAAATGTTATGTTGCCCTTTCATTTCAAAATGAAATGACATACTTGTCTCTTTCTGGAACACAATACTACTAGCACTAGGATAAACTGTTATAATACACATAGCAGCTCTTTTTGCATGACGATTGTCTGGTGGTTGAACTAAGATGCAAGTTTCAACTCAGTTTTGTATCCCAGGTAGATGAAGTATTCCAATGGAAACAACAAAATCTCGAAGTTATTATTGAAGACTATGGTTTCATAAGTAGAGAATGTAAATATGAGATGTCAAAGCATCCACCTATCAATTTTATAGCTGCAATTAACGCTGCCTATGCTATATAAACAACAATTATTCATACACTTGAATTACACATTTGATGACTTCTTATGCATTTGATGAAGCAGATTTTGATTAAATTTAAAATTATTTGAATATATTTTGTAACTTACCAAGTTTTAAAAAATAATTTATTTTAGTTATTTAGCTTATTAGTATTATCTAAAGGAATTTGGAAATACTAGATCTTCTAAACAATGTGCAAGGAAATTTTTTGTATAATATAGTTCAAATTTATGAACATGCCACAGGCTTTTTCATACTGAAGGATTAGTTGTTTCTTCTTGAAAACTAAAACTAGGTAAAGAAAATTTAGACATTTGAATTGCAGCATCCAATTATATTTCAATTGGGAAGACAATCTTTAGAACATTGAATCGCAGATTAAATCCTTGAAAGAATTCCAAACCAAATTAATATCATGGGTGCAAATATTATATATTATATAAAGCAAGCTGCTACTAATCAATAAGAGAAATAATCAAAAGTTTATTATGATAATGGTAAAAAAATTATCCCAGTGTATTATCCATCTAGTTTTATATTTAGTTTGGGGTAATGCCTTAATGCATTTATATAGTTCTGTACTCAGTTTGACATCACCAATCTTGTTGGACATTTATTCAACTTGGTTGATTGATCCATATGATGTTTGTGTATGAGGTCATCCTAGTAGACTTGATCTTGATCATTTTAATTGTATAAAATAAATAAAATATTCAGAGACATCCGATTTTCACATTCCATCAATCTTTATTTTTTTATTTTTTTTTCGGCATTCTACAATGATGAATCATAGAGTATGATCCGAAATGTTGATGAAAAATATGTGTATGCAATGAAACCCAAAGGATTTCATAATTTTTTATTGGAGACTTTGGAGTGACCTTGGCTTTGTTATTTTTGGTGTTATATTCATGTATAAAAAGATAACAATTAGCATTCACTTTAGAGGAGACAACTAAAAATGGATTGAATATTCGAGATAACTGTCTATAACAATCTTTCATATTTGTCTTATTTGATAAAAAACGCATCTTAGCACATGTGTGAATGTATTAGCATTTATTTTAGATTTAATGTGCATGCATTAAGCTTGTTTATTGTCAAGATACTTTAAAATACTATCAATATCATAGAAAAATTATGAGTGACATAAATTATCTATGTCTTTTATTATATTAGCAACGAGAAGGACCTGACATGAATTATCTATGTTAAGAATATGGATACAAAGCAAGTCCACATCTGAACTAAACCTAGAACAAACTATGTTGAACTAACATAGATATCATTATTTGCATCAATCCACAAACGATTTTCACTCAAAGTCAATCAATTTGTCTTTATTTATTACTATTTATGTCGTGGTTATATCTGTCTAATATTACTTGATCCACTTTATTCCAAAACATTATTAATTAATCTAAATCAATTGAATTCCAAAACTTATTTTAATGGTCAACTAATATAAAAAATATAACATACAATGCACAGTTTTATAACTATTTTATTTTTTGACTTAATAATGAGAGACCTCACCATCCAAAGTGATTTTAACTCATAAATCTATAACTATTTATGAGATGATGGATAACCCATTTAATTATATGGCTTTGAAAAGACATTGAAGTTGGACGGGGATTTTAGGGTTTCTACTGTGCTTCTTGGTTGTATGAGACATATTATAAAATCCTTGTATACTTTAAATGTTGACTCGCGTCCTTATCTCTGTGTTGTTTTTGACGTAAGAAAAGGATAAATTGCAGGCCGAGTTGGTGATGCAAATAAGGGAATGCCCATTCTTTTTTAATGATGTTTACCTGAGTTGATTTGAGCATCTACATCTACATCTGTGTGATTGAGGTGAGCTTTGAGAAAAGGAAGAGGAAGAGGAAGGAAAAATGGCAAGGACAATGAAAATGGACAGTGTTAGGGTTAGGAATGTTGCAGCTTTGGTGTTGGTGTTAATGGCAATAATAGTAATGGTTCTAATAATAGTTAACTTGCCAGATTAGTAATGCAATTGTAGTGCAAGATGGAGTCCAAATAGGTCTAAAATGATCTAAATAACCACACTAAACTAGGTGCCCAAAATGATTGTGAAATTGTAAAAGGATACAATTGAGTACATTGCACTCTTGCACCTTCCTTGCCCTTCTTGGCATGCTATTTTAATTCTCCATCAAACCTTTTGTCCCAACACAAGCCTAAAAATTTAATTTACAATTCCACACTTCATTTTTCTTATTGTTTTCCCCTTGTACTAGTATCTCAAACCATAATTTTATTCCCTTTGTGCTTGAAATACCAACGAATGTTGTTAGCCTTGGCTCTAGTACAGTAGAAGAAGGAGAAATCTAAGAAAATAACTTAAATCAATAGAAGAAGAAAGAGATGGACACAACTAGTGAGGATAAACCCAATGAGATGAAACCTCAAGAACCATATAAGGAAGAACAAGCGAAAGGAAATATTGTCGTAGTTGTTGAGGATAATATCGAAGAGATAACCTCCAAGAACCAAACAAGGAAAGAAATAACCACCAAGTTTCTATAAATTCAAGACTTTAAGAATCTACTTTGGCTAATACAACAAATAATAAATGTAATCCCTAGTTAAGGACCTTAACCTTAACTTTAACCTGGTGGATTATCAAAGTCTTCCAAATTCAAACAAGTGAGTCTAGAAGTTCTGATTAATTTCTTTAGATCAGAAAATGTATGTACACATAAAGAAACTCATCAAAGTAGCTAAGGATTGCTTGATTGAATTGGAGTATACTGTTTATTGCTTCTTGGTTCTAGATTAGGCCACTTTTGAGTTTAGGCCAACATAAAACAATCAAGTACCAAAATTGGGACTAGATTCCAAATTATGAATGATAACACTAACAATGCCTGCAATCTTGGAGGAATTTTTGCAAGACATGGTTGTTGACAGCTTGGTTCAACCGAAATAGGCCCTTTGAAAGAAAGCCAAAAATCTCATGGTATTTGATGTTAGATCATGTCCTAATTTAATTATTTCATGACAGATAAATTGCTAGATTAGTAATGAAATTGTAGGGTAGGATAGTGCGCAAATAGGCCTAAAATGATCTATAAAAAGCACACTAAAGTTGGGGTTGAAATACAATGTGAAATTGTAAGGGGTTAAAATTTACTACACTACACTCTTGCACCTTTCTTCTCCTCCTTGATTTGCAATCACATTCTCAGAAGTTTCTTGATAGGAAGATAGAAAGGTCCGCAAATAACACTTTCGGGTTTGCTGATGAATTTCTCCATGGTGATGTTTTTCACCATCACAACACTCAAAATGGGTCATATGAAGCTAACACAGAGGATGATAGTGGTTTGCAATGTTATGGTGTAACCCCCCTCACGTGGTAAATTTTGATGACTGCCAAGTGGCTATATCCAATTATTTAATTGAGGTGGAAATGGAATCATTTATATTAACCGAGGATGATATTGGCATAGAAATATTTAATAGTTCCTATTAACTAAGGGTTGATATGAGTATGTACACTGGCAATGTTGATCAAGAATCAATTACAATCTTTGTGAAGAACTGTAGTGATTTTGAAGGGTTCTTAGATGATGGAACCATAGATATGGATGAATCAAATGTTGTAGGGTATGACTTTTTTTAATTTATTCAGGTGGTTTCTTAAGCATGAAGATGCCAGAAGGAAATAAATCGAGAGATACTGATGCAATGAACAATAAGGGTTCCGAGCCTTATGTTGATATGAATATGACAATCAGTAATCATGAAGAGGATCATAACAGTACTCACAATTTAGAAAATTCCCCTATAGCTTTATTTTTGCTCGTCTTTGAGGTTATTTATGTGGATTTTGATTGTGCCTCTAAATTTGTTTCAGGATATGTTTTTGAGTTTGAATTAGAAGTGTTCACATGGGGTGTAAATGATGATGATCATGACATGTCTCATTTAGCCGATATGGGAACAAGCAATGAAACATTTAGATTTTGAAGTTTAGATTGAAATTCTTGTACATATGATCAGATGCAGATACAGAGTGAGCCAACATGAGAATGGTTTTCTTTTGATACATCTAAGGATTGTTTACTTAACATGCAAAATGATTCCAATGAAAGTTTTGTGCTTAAAATACATGATGATAGTCGTTGGATATGAATGTTTCTACTTTCCATACCATATGAAGGGGTTTCTTGAAAAGAATACCGAGGCCTGTGATGGTGGAAAATATGTCATAAGATGGAGGTACGATTCAGAGGACTAGTATGGTATGATGCTGCCCTGCAAGCAAACGTTTTATGAATTTGTTTAGAGGGATCACTATGATAATGATGGTATTGGTTGTGATATAACTTCGAGTATAATGAGGGGGATCATTGGTAAAATTCATGGTCTAGTCTTCCTCAACTATGTCAGAAGCGAGATCAAATTGTTACATGATGAGAATCAGGTTTTTGATAAAGGCAAGAACTTGTTTTTATTTTTTGGGGGCCTTGGGCCACCAATGGAAGGATGGATCTGAATTTTGTAAAATTTTGAATAAACTACCCAAGCCAATTGGTATTTGGTCAGCTTCGAGCAGAGATCTGGAATCTTGTTATGCCTGCAGGGAGCATGCGTCCCCAACTAGAGCTGATGTTACGACTGATGAGTTTAGTATTCCACTGTGTTGCCTCTCCAGTCTTAATTCTTTAGTGACAAGCCTTTGAGCAAATTCGGCTAAGTTTTATAGCACCAAAGGTTAAGGCCATTATTTCCATTGTTGACTCATTTGGCTGGTAATATCTCTATAAGAGATCTACTTAATGGGTTTTTATTCATACGTTGATATGCTCCTTTGGGTGTTCCCTAGAATGCTACTATTGATTGGCCAGGTAAATTCTCTACCTTCGTGTATTTTATCACCCCGTGAAGCGGCTAAGTAATTCCAAAGTCACCATGCGGGTGTGTGGGGTAGTGTGACAAATACAAAGGGAGCCTCACATTACCTCTGTAATAATAAGTGTCATTGCATCACCATGCGAGTTTGCAAAAATAGGTGAGACCCTTAGGGTATGCTCCCATAATCCCACAATGCGAAATTTTACCGCTTGTTAATGTATGCGGGTTCACAGTGAAGACTGGAAGAAAAGGTATAGGATTAGCCAAGAACCCCACAATACCATTAGGGAAAAGTTTTCCAGGATAATCTAGTGTGGATGGAATGGTCTAGGAAGAGTGCTATATGATGGGAACTGATGCTGACATGGAATGTGTGTGCCAATCAAAGGGGTTAGATATAAAATTGCATGCAAGGGGTTAATGAGGTGTTTGTTGCTCTGTAGTTCTGTGCTAGACAAAAGGGGGGATGATCAGGACAATCAAAGTTTGTGAGTTCGCCAAGGAAGATGAATATTAATGGATAAGGCATACAAGGACAAGCATTTAAAAGGTTTCGGTAATGCAGGAGGTGATATTTTGAAGTAAAAGCCAATCCTGGAGAATCACCTACATGAGATCAACTCCAGAAAGGATGTTCATATAATTTCATATGTGAAAAGCCAGAGGGACTGAGCACAATGATATGAAAAGTACATGAATATGGTTGTTGGAGTGTTATTCAAGAAATCCAAGCTGGGAGTTGTGGTTGATATGAACGAGTCTTAATCTCTTGATAAGAACAAAAGCTGAAAATATTGCTTGCATGCATAAAGATAGGCTATTTTAGGAGGCTCTAAGTCCCACAAATCGAGGATGACAACCATCTATTGATTAAGCACTGTGTTGGGCCTCGTATTAGCACTGTTTCAAATAAAGTCTAAGAGATGGAGCGTTCATATACAGAGAACTGCGAGTTTGTGAGGTGCACCTTCTATGATATAGGTTGGAGAATATTTCAGTGGGCCACTTTGTAGCGGAAGGGATATCAAGATTTTAGAAGGTAGTCGAAGGGACATCGAAAGGTGGTTTCAAATGGAAAATGCCTTTCATGGGCTATCTATCTTCATCCCTTCATAATCAAACGACTAGGAGGAAGAAGGAAGGGGAAAGAGAACAATGAAGGCATGGGGTGGATGGTTTAGATGTAGAGAATCTCAAATTCATCTTGAGTATGGAAGATGTGCCCCTTTCTCTTCTTATCATATTGCTCGATAAGATTCTCCTTCCATTTTTCCATTACCTCCCTTTTCTATTTATTTTCATCCTCTAGTTGTGAGGAAATTTCTTTTATAAGGTTGCAAGGCTCCCCTTCTAGTCTAATGAGTGTCTCTGCCAGCGTATGTAGGTCTTCCACAAGCATGATGGTGGCACGAATCAAAGCACCAAGACTTGAACGGAATATTATTCTCCACCGAGGCATCTTCTTGTATGCATGGCCCATTTTTGTCTTATATTTAATGCGCGATGGGTTTTCTTTTATCTGCATATGGCCTGAAATGTGTCAAAAGAGGAAAAAAACCAAGTGTAAGAATGTTGAAGATTTTGATAATTCCTTATTGTTATAAAAGGAATACTACGACTGTAAGAAAATACTCTGAAATGTTGTATTCCAGGTGGGTAGAAGCAGCCATTTGTTAATCTAGGGTTTCATGCTGGCTCACAGAGAAGAGGGATTATCTTTCCATATTGTAAATTGCAATTAGTACTAAATGCAATTTTTCAATGGTTAAATATACTGTGTCCATTTGTATTTTATGAATTTATATGAATCAAAATATGAAGGATATGTCGGTTTGTTCTGGTGTTTTCTTATCAATGTGTGATTGTGCTTATGGGTCTCCTTCAAGGAAGGAGTTAAATTCTATTTGCAATTTGCAGTAAATTTGGGAAACATTGAATGGATTAACATGAATGGTTGATGCAATTAGTTGATGGAATGGTGTCAATTTTAGGCATTCCACTTTGAAAATTCCCTAATTTGAGTTATTTTGCAATGCGGGTTTGTCCTTTTAATTTGTGGGCGTGACTCTGTTTCATTGGATATGCACTTGATTGTAGAAGCTATTTGTGAATTTGTTTCGGAAGCGTCCCTTATTAATCGTATCTCTCCTATCTTGTTTTCTTCAAGTATTTCTTAAAGGGCAGGTTTCATTATGCATGCTTTGTATTCCCTTGTACACTTGGAGTAGCGCATGTATTATTTTTTTGGTTGAATTGCAGATTGTGAAGGATTAGGGGTGTATAGAGGGTAACTGTAGATAATCGCCCTTATAGTTGAGAAACATCTACCAATCGTGAACCTGTACGATTGTGACGAATTTGAAAGCATATTGGGCATGAAGGTCCTAAGTAGGAAAAATACATTCCCGAGTTAGGTAGAGCTCAAAGTGAAGAAGGCTTGCTAAGGCCTTGTTGTGTTGTGTTTTCTTGTCTTCAATCTGTTGATAGTTCAAATTAAATGCTGTGAAGGAGATTCAGATTTGAGAAGATTTTGATTTTGATCCATGGGTTATTCTTAGCATCCAATAAAATTTAGGCCTACAAATATCATTATTTGCGACAATCCGCAAACAATTTTCACTCAAAAGCCGTCAATTTCTCTTTATTTATTACTACTTATGTTGTGATAATATCTGTCTAATATGATTTGATCGGTTTTATTCCAAAAAATTATTAATTAATCTAAATTGATCAAATCCTAAAACTGATTTTAACCACAAACTAATTTAATAAATATAACATACAATGCACAAAATGTTTAGAATTGTTTTTTTTTTTTGATGAGGAACATGGCCATCCAAAATTATTCTAACTCATAAATCTATAATTATTTACAAACATTTGGAGAACATAAGAAGCAAAATGTGAAATTATTATAAAATGCCTGGATAATATAATATAAGATGCATTAGATTTTCCCTAACTTATACATATTATGTTATTTGGAAATTATTAGAAAGACCAGGATAGCATAATAATATTCTTAGAAGACAGGATTTGGATAGATTTGAGACGAAGAATTTTAGGGTAACATGTTTTATTCGCCGGCTTTTCAAAGACATTGAAGTTGGACAAGGATTTTAGGGTTTTTACTGTGCTTCTCGGTTGTGTGAGATATATTTTGATTTATTGATTAGCATCCTCATATGGGCGTTACTTTTGGTTTGCATTTTCATCTCAAAGTCGTGGAAGAGGAAGCCACAAGTTTATTCCTAGAGGTAGAGGTGGACATAATAGCGGTCATGCAAATATTGGTGGTAGGAATCAAAACCGAAATTTCAGCCACCCAAGTGTCCAAAAGTTTGATTAGTCACATATTCAGTGCCATGATTGTAAGAAGTTTGGGAATTATGCCAGTAAATGTAAAAAGAAACAGTATGACCAGCAGAAGCAAAGTCAGAACCAGTCAAATAACACATCTAAGACCACTCTGTTTATTGCATGCACTAAGATGGCCGAGTCAATTACTACAAATTCTTCTGTTGAGTGCAATATCCTCGAAGAAATCCCAAGTGACATATGGTATTTGGATTCTGGTTGTAGTAATAACATGACATACAACGTTGAGTTATTTCCTAGTTTGGATGAGTAGGTTCAAACTGATGTCAGTCTTGGTAACATCAATAAGGTCACTGTTTTGAGTAAAGGGACAGTTGATATTCTAACCCTTAAGGGGGAGCAGTGTGTTATGCCAGATGCGTATTATGTTGCTGGCCTAAAACTTAATTTAATGAGTATTGGCCAGTTGGTATAAACAGGATATAGAGTTTATATGGAGAACAATGAGTGTGTAATTATGGATAAGTTCCCTAGTAACATAATGTCTCCTTTGAGGATAAGACCTGATGTGAGTGGAAAATCAGAAAGAGTTGCCTTTAAGGAATAAAATACAAAATCAGAAGTTAAAAAAAATTCCGAAAATGATGAAGCATGTCAATCTAGTGCTAAAAAAATAAAAGATAATGACAAAGAAATTCAAACAGTGTTTCAATCAGTTGTAAAGGATGAATCATGGTTGTGGCATCTCAGATTTGGGCATTTGAATTTTGGAGCATTGAAATCGTTGCTCATAAAGAACATGCTTAAAGGTTTTCCATTAATTGAGAAACCAGAAAGAGTATGTGAAGGGTATATTCTAGGTAAACAACATAGATAATCATTTCCAGCAAGAAAACCAGTAAGGGCAAGAGTGCCACCAGAAATTGTACATTCAGACATTTGTGGGCAGATGCAAACACTGTCTATAGGAGGCTATACTTATTTTCTTATATTTATTGATGATTTCACAAGAAAAACATGGGCTTAGTTTTTGAAAGATAAATCAAAAGTGTTGTCTTACTTTCAGCAGTTCAAGGCACTTGTAGAGAAGCAAAGTGGTCAATACATCAAACTGTTAAGAGCTGACAGAGGTGGTGAGTATTTCTCAAAAGATTTTATGAATTTTTACAAAGCAGATTTCATTCATAAACAGTTCACAACCCCCTACACACCTCAGCAAAATGGTGTGCCAGAGAGAAAGAATCTAACTATAATGGAGATGGCACAGAGGTGGTGGTGAGTATAGCTCAAATGATTTTATGAATTTTTGCAAAGCAGATGGCATTCATAAACAATTCACAGCCCGCTACACACCTCAACAAAATGGTGTGACTGAGAAAAGAATCAAACTATAATGGAGATGGCACGTAGCATGCCAGCAACAAAACACTTACCTAATGAATATTGAGTTGAGGCAGCAGCAACTGCTGTCCATATTTTGAATAGATGTCTAACTAAGAGTGTAAAGAAAAAAGTACCACAAGAGGCTTGGACAGGTATGAAACATAGAGTTTCTCATTTAAAAGTTTTTGGTTGTGTTTCATATGCCCATGTCCCTGATGAGTTAAGAAAGAAGACACATTTTAATGGAGAGAAATGCATATTTATTGGTTATTCTGAGGATACAAAAGAATACAAGTTGTTTAATCCCATAACTAGAAAAGTTATAAGCAGTCGAGATGTTCGATTTGTGGAAGATGAAGCATGGTATGGGACTATAGAGAGGAAAATGAACATCACACCTATTGTTCCTCATGATGAACTGCTTCCAATATCAAATGCACCTCAACCAGCACCTTCTTGTACTCCTGGGACAACATCACATGTAGTAGCACAAGTTGCACCTTCATCTATATAAAGAATATCTTCAAGGTTGCAATCTATACCACAACAAACTCCAACTACAGCTCCAACTAACACCAGCTAGTAGTAGTCCAAGTAGTTCAACGTCTTCAGATCACACCCTAGTAAGATTGATACCAAGAAAGACAAGAAGGTTGAGTGATTTGTACAATGTTGATATAACAATTTCGTTTGCTGTTTTTGCTTTATTCTCTCAAGTTGATGATGCTTTAACATTTGAAGAAGCTGTGAATGATGATAAATGGGCACATGCCATGGATGAAGAGATTGAATCTATTAAGAAAAATAAAACATGGGAGTTGGTAGATCTGCCTGAAGGAAAAGATGCTATAAGTGTCAAATGGATTTACAAGACAAAACATGATGTCGATGGAAAAGTGCAAAACCATAAGGCAAGGCTTGATGCAAGAGGTTTCACACAATAGCTCGGAATCGACTTGAATGAAATATTTTCTCTAGTTGCACGGATGTATACAATCAGAACAGTATTGGCAATTGTTGCTCATAATAAGTGGGTGGTATAACAAATGGACGCGAAGTCAGCCTTTTTGAATGGATATCTACAAGAAGAAGTGTATGTTGACCAGCCTGAAGGGTATGAGATTTCAAGACAGGAAGACAAAGTATATAGGCTGGAAAAGGCATTGTATGGATTAAAGCAAGCTCCAAGAGCTTGATACATCCGGATAGACTCTTACTTGATTCAAGATAGATTTCAAAGGAGTAGTTGTGAGCCGACTCTGTACATAAAAATAAATGAGAATGGCAAAGATTTAATTGTATGCTTGTATGTAGATGATTTGATCTTGACTGGTGATCTGAACATTGATGCTTTCAAAACAACAATGAAAAGTGAGTTTGAAATGACTGATTTAGGGCTTATGAGATATTTTTTGGGTATTGAAGTCCATCATTCTAGTGCTGGAATATTTATTTGTCAATCTAAGTATGCTAATGAGATTTTGAAGAGGTTCAACATGTTGAAATCCAAACCAACACCTACACCTGTCACAACTGGATTGAAACTAAGCATGGAAGATGGAGGACTATATGTATCTTTGATTAGTTTTATCACTAAGATAAATTATTACAACAAAAAATATTTTAGCACTGCAGTTATTCAACTAATCATGTATTCAATAATTACATATACGCCTTAAAGTCTTTTCTTATAATGTACTCAATAATTACATTTGAAAAGCCTGAAAAGTAAACTGTAAAATAAGTAAGAAAGGCCAGGATAATATAATCTATAATTGTAAAGAGTTCGATTTACCCTATTTCATACATATTGTGTTGTTTGCAAATCATTAAGAATAACGTGATACTATTATTCGAAAGAATAAATTTAAATAAGACAGGATATCGATAGTATTGAGATGATGGATAGCCCATTTTATTTGCCGGCTTTTAAAAGACATTGAGGTTGGACAAGGATTTTAGGGATTTTACTGTGGTTCTGGGTTGTATGAGACATATTTTGATTTCCTTGTATACATTCGCGTTAATTTTGATTTTCTTGTATAAATTGCAGACCGAGTTGGCGATGAAAATAAGAGAATGCCCATGCTATTTAATGATCTTACCTGAGTTGAGCTGAGCATCTGCATCTGTGTGATTGAGGCGAGATTTGGGAAACGGAAGAGGAAGAGGAAGGAAAAATGGCAATGAAAATGGGCAGCGTTGCAGTTTTGGTTTTGGTGTTAACGGCAATAATAGTAATGGCCAATATTAGCGTGGCTTCGGCGCAAGCAGGGCCATGCTTTAAATTCCTGTGCGTTAACGATGGCGGTTGTACAGGATACGCAGACAGCCCTAAGTGCTGCAACATCGGCGACTGCGGGAGTGGGATTGGATATTGTGCCGCCACATGCTAGCAACCGCCTTCTATTACCTTTGCCTCATCAAAATAAATTGAGTTGAATGGTTTGCTGTTTGTGTGTTTGAGCAGGATACTTACAATCCTTGTTCATTTGTTTCAACCTTTATTTTCGCTGCGTGGCCGCTATCCAACAAGTTAAGATTGTTGTTCCAAAATATTTGACTATATATATCTTATCTTATCTTGTTCATGTTTCAATCTTTTATTGAAATAGGTTCGTTATCGAATTATATCTGCACCTCCATATATTTATAATGTGGAGTAGAATTCTGTTTTTCACATGGTGAAGTCGGTGACATTTTCAAACACTGATACAGGGGACAAGTGAATTAGTGAGGTTTGGAGATAACTATATTGATCAATATGTTTTCTATAAGATAGGATCTTTTTTACAAAAGGATCCAAACATTCTAGTTGTCTTATTTTTGTGAAGAGAATTATAACTCTATATTCTTAAAATAGAAAATGGTCGAATAGATCAAAGAGCTTATATCCATAGACATATTTATGTGGTTAGTGTTGGACACATTGGTTTGTGAACGAATGATTGCACTATCCCCCTTTTTTGAGGACTAGATTTTATTTTGCTTCAGTCCAAGGCATTGCCTTTATCAAATGCCTATTTACACCACTAGCTATGTACTTGTACTCATGTTATGGCTTGACAAGGTAAATACTTTGTTCTCATCTCATGGCTAGAAATACCTTCCCCATAACTAAATGTATTAATAATGTTTATAGGCACTATTAAAACACTATTTACGTGTCCACACAACTTTCTTCTTACATAGTACCCTTTTGTAGAAAAAATGTCACTTGTTATTTTGGAAACATCGAGGGCCCAAATATTCTCGTTACACCCTTTGAAATCTAAGTGCAAGATCTATGGCCTTCATTGAATTCTCTCATATCTACTCATATAATTGATTTCTAATGGATTGATGGATGCATTAGATAAAGTTATGATATTCATATTTTCTTGTTGTTTCAAATAGAAAATGGATGTTTAAAGAAGATTGGCTCATTTCGTTTTTTGAAGCCACGAGGGGAACTACAACCACACTCTGTTAGCTAAATTCAACAATTCTTGGAGAAAGGGCGAAGTTAATTTTGGGAGCACCGAATTCAAGATTACCCTAAACTTATTGCAGAGGCAGTGTGTCTCAAATGTGAAGGCTTAAGGGTTGTGGAGAAGAGTTACAACGACCACAAGCTGTTTATCAAGAAATTCTTGGAGAAGGGTGAAAGGCATGTTCATCTGCAAAATGGGTATGATAGGTTGGTTCTTCCTCGCCCCTTTTCCTGAGATAGCTATTATGTGATAAAGTACTTTACTCTTGAAGGTAGTTACACCACTATTCACAATTATCATTTTCTTTTTCTCAATCACATTAGGCATAAGGAGAACATAAACATTTCGTTTTACCTTTAATCATTTCTATGTATGAATATTGAAGTTAAAAGTTCTTCTCCCACTTTACACCAAGGTCTCACCTTTGCCTTGTATAGGTATGTATCTAATCTAACTCCTCAAAGAAATAGGCTTTTAACCCGAAGTGAGAACCCTAGAAAGCCTAGCATCTCTTGAAAATTGAGCTCATTGAGAGAAAACTCCATACAATGGAAAAACCAATACCTCTGTTAAGAAGAAAGGTTAAGAAAATAAAAATCCTAGTGAGTACATTGATACCGATAGTATTGAGATGCCTTTGCTTATTTTTTTGAAGGCAACGATGCCTTAGTCTTTACTTGTTTAGTGATTTTTTGGATTATGCTCCGCAGTACTAAGTTTAAAACTTTATTAAGGCCTGTCTACCAGACTATTATGATGATAAGTAGCTTAATGGTTAGTCTTAGTTGTAATTTTTATTTTACTATTTTAATTTAGACTTCTCTAGTTAAGGTTTTTTATTATGTAAGGGTGGGTTGTGGTGTGCTATTCTTTGGGTTCTAGCTAATTTGTGCTAGTTGCTTCTTTCTAGGTTAATGTGTTAATCTCTTGTATTGTTTTGGGATCAGGGCCCTCTCATTGATTACTTAATACGAAACAATAACAACCTTTTGATAACAAAAAGTGTGTCATATAGAACAAATAATACCTATTTTCAGCCCTCAATGACTAGCTTCTCGTGCGTCGGTGTTTGAAAATGTCACCTACGTGGACAATAGCATTCTATGTTAATTATAAGTATGTCTAGTCAGATAGTTATGGCGTTTTGGTTGTGCTATTATGTTTTTGGTTACTTATTTAGAGTTATATTCTAGTGTTTTGTCTGGGCACTTGGCTGTGTGATGCCAGAAGCTATACCGTGGCTAATCTATTTTGTTGTTTTCTGTCTGCTAGAATAGTTTATAGTAATATTTGTGAGAGAAATTCTTTAAATACAACATACTTTAACTGTGAATAGCTACCCCTTAATTGCAATTTGAGATAAGGAATTTCCATGCGAACAACACTAGGTTTAGAGCTTGCACAACATAGAACACCATGTGTATGGTCAACCACTAAAAATCACTTTTCTCCAAATCCATTACATTAGGAAATCAACATAGAACACCATGTGTATGTTCAACCACTAAAAATCACTTTTCTCCAAATCCATTACATTAGGAAATTAAGATGTTTAAATAACTCCCCTTTGTAAATCAGGATGATGGCAGATGATTAGACTGAGTGTGAATTGTAAATGCTTGAACACATTGTAACTTATATACATACAACATCAAGGTGAATTAATGCAATCTTAAAATGTTATATTGCCCATTCATTTCAAAATGAAATGACATACTTGTCTCTTTCTGGAACACAATACTACTAGCACTAGGATAAACTGTTATAATACACATAGCAGCTCTTTTTGCATGACGATTGTCTGGTGGTTGAACTAAGATGCAAGTTTCAACTCAGTTTTGTATCCCAGGTAGATGAAGTATTCCAATGGAAACAACAGAATCTCGAAGTTATTATTGAAGACTATGGTTTCATAAGTAGAGAATGTAAATATGAGATGTCAAAGCATCCACCTATCAATTTTATAGCTGCAATTAACGCTGCCTATGCTATATAAACAACAATTATTCATACACTTGAATTACACATTTGATGACTTCTTATGCATTTGATGGAGCAGATTTTGATTAAATTTAAAATTATTTGAATATATTCTGTAACTTACCAAGTTTTAAAAAATAATTTATTTTAGTTATTTAGCTTATTAGTATTATCTAAAGGAATTTGGAAATACTAGATCTTCTAAACAATGTGCAAGGACAATTTTTGTATAATATAGTTCAAATTTATGAACATGCCATAGGCTTGTTCATACTGAAGGATTAGTTTTTTCTTCTTGAAAACTAAAACTAGGTAAAGAAAATTTAGACATTTGAATTGCAGCATCCAATTATATTTCAATTGGGAAGACAATCTTTAGAACATTGAATCGCAGATTAAATCCTTGAAAGAATTCCAAACCAAATTAATATCATGGGTGCAAATATTATATATTATATAAAGCAAGCTGCTACTAATCAATAAGAGAAATAATCGCAGATTGTTTGTTGCCTTCCATTGGTAAGATCTTTCTCTTTAGGCAGTTAAACCCTTTTCAAAGATTGAAGCTCTGATACCAATTGTTAGGCCCAATATGGAAAGCTAATGTACTGAGTGGGGAGGGGTGAATTAGTACTTTAAATCCTTTTATCAACAATATCTTTACTGTTATGCATAAACCAAAAACTGCTGTAACATAACATAAAGCTAAAACAAATAAGTAACAATCATACATGATTCACTCCATAACACATATATTTTGGTTACACATAAACTCTTGGTTAGAGAGAAAAACTATGGTGGGGATGGCACCCACAACTTCACTACTGCAATAATAAAAAGTGCTCGGTTAGAGCTACATATTTAGATATTTCTGATAGCTTACCCTGTTAGGAGTAACAAGATTTGTTAGATCTACCTTGCTAAAGGATTTTACAACACTTTATATAAATGCTGCACCTGATTAGAGGATTTACAATTTATAGACTTGATTAGAGTCTTTTACCCTGTTAAAGGTTTCTCTTACAATTTCAAAATATAATAAGACTTTACAAATATCTGCAACTTTACATTTGAAATGATGTAGCAGATTCTATGTGCTCAAAATAAGATTAGCTTGCCTATAGCATACCTCGGTAACTCATAATGTAACTTGGTAAACCCTTCTGTTGACTCTGTTCTTTGACTATTCTTTGATAACCTTCTCGGTGACCTCTGTGTCTCTATATCAGTCATAATACTCTGTGATTTCTCATGTATCACATAAGTCTTGCTTCATACACATATGCACACACAATTTTCTCATTCACACATATATCTCTAACCCTAAATTCATGCTGTATAAATATACTTCTTATGTCGGTGGTCTGATTCATTGCTTCGATCTTACAAACATGATTTCTCGAATAAATAACCATGCAAAATATTTAATTGGTTGACCTCAAAATTATACAAAATCTATATGTGCAATTTCCAATGTGATAACGGTTCCATGTTCCTCGATCTTGTAACACGTTTTCATATGTGTGTCCAGGTTCAATGAATCTGGTAACACATTTCACTTAGTGTATATCAACTCGGTGTATTATCTTTACTGCTCGGTAGACATAAAATAACACTCGATAGACAACTCGGTGTATACTGCGTTCTATGACTGCTTTCTTCTGTAACTGACTAGACTGTTCATACCGACTTCTCTGTGTGTACCGACTGCATGATTCAGTAATGCTAACCGACTAGAATATATAGAATGACTTTGGATATAAAACTAATGGCAATTTGATAAGTAGTAACAATCTCCCCTTTTGACATTAGTTGAGATGTTTGACAAAACTACTTTCAAAGTCATTACTCAAAAATCTGTATACTTTACAAAATTTGACTAAACATACAATATATACATTAGTCAATGAAATAGTATAATCAAATATACTCCCCTTATCAATATGCTGTTCAAAACTTTGATTATGTGTGCTCGGTGATCAATACTCTGTAATCACTGTTCTTTCCTCTGTTTACTGCTTGGTTCATTGCTCTTGGATGCTCTGCTTATTCTGCTCGGTATACTCCCCCTGTATACGATACTCCGGCTGTTTGATAATTTGAATACTATACACTCCCCCTGTGTACTTTGATGCTATATATATTCTTGATGATATCCTCCCCCTTTTTGACAAACATCAAAATTTAGTTACCATTTGGAGGTGGCAACTGATCAAAAATGGATTTGTACTTTGTCTTGGCTTTGGTGAGAGCAATAGAAAGTGCATCCTTTACACTGTCCATTAAAGAATTGCGTGCATTAATATCAGCCAACAATGAAATTAAGCCATCTAAAGTGCTTCCCTTTTGTGTAGTAGAGAGGTAAGTGGCTCGGTTTAGCTGTTCTTGAGCGGATGAAAGATGAGGAAGGAATAATGTTTGAAGTGTCATTATGTCCATCCTGATCTTGTGTTCTTCATTCCTCAGTTCCAATTGTTGAGCCATTAGCTTTTGTAGCTTAGTATAAAATTTTTGAACTGAATTGGGCTCGAGGGTCAACTTATTTGAGAGATCGGTGATCTCTTTCTCAATTGCTTCTGTTTTATTCTTAATGTCCTTAAGGAATAAAGAAAATGTGCAGAGTTTCTGAAATAATGAAAGAATGTGCTTGAGTTGAGGGGACAACTCAGCAATAAATTTGACAAGTTTTACCTTGCCAACAACAATGGATTTCTGTACTTCCTCTATCATTTTAGCAGTTAGCTCCTTGTATTTTAGTTTGCTCAAGTATTCGGATGCATCTACTCCAAATGTCTTAATCTGATTTAGGAGTTCATCCAATTGAATATGGATGGCTGCATCGGTTGATACTGTAGCTGAAGGTAGCATATCTGATAGTAAGGTCTTTACCTTCTGAAGTAGTTTATTCTTCTTTTGTATGGCTAGTTGCTTCTCCTATTCAGCCTTTGCTTTGCACAGTTCACTGAATTCAATGAGTGCTTGCCCTTTCAATTTGGAGATGTCTACATTGGGCAACACTATCGGTTTTGATAAATCAATTTTGAAACTATGCTTTTTCAACTTCTTTTCTTTACCTTTCACCGGGTGAACCACTACAATAGCTTGAGAGGATTGAGGACCCTCGGTAGGTTTCTTGGTAGAGACAACACTTTGGTCGGTTTCTTTAGCCTCGGTAGTGTCCTTCGGTGTCTCGGTGCTTGGTGTCTCAGCTGTAACATTTTCTGTGCTAGAAGGTGCTTGAGAGGTTTGTTCTTGTGAAGTACCTTCTGCTGTAGACTTTTGACCTTCGGTGCCTTCACCTGTATCCTGAGGAGCTTCGGTTGTAGTAGGTTGATTGATCGGTGGGTAAGGCTGAACTTGTTCCAAAATAGATTCACTGGAGACAAGTTTTGCATAAGCATTGCCTTCTATCATTTCTTGTTCAGGTGCCTCTGCATCCATGATATCTTCATCTATTTGAATGGTGTCAGGAGGGTCTTGCTCGGTGACATCAGGCTCTTGGTCGGTGACATCGACTATTTCCACTGTAGATTGTTCACTAGCATTCTTTCTTCCAAAGATGTCCTTCCATTGCTCTTTTGTTTCCTTCTACACTTCTATATACACGCCATTCATCAATTTCAAGGCCTTTTGTTTTACTGTAAATTGTGTTTGGCTGTTTGTCAGATGTTCTTTTATTTCATCAACCGACATATCAGGAAAGAGATGCACCAGACTTCTTTCTCTGATTTGTTTCTCCGAGTCTAGGGCATATTACCATTTGGTTTCAATATGTGTATATAATTCTTTAGGAATAGAATTACATACTTCTAATGGGACCACTCAGAATTTTAGAAGTGTGCAAATGACAGCTTCTTCAATTTGCCTCTTTTCATCAGTAGATCTGGATTCATATTTGACAAATTTGAATCCACCAAATCCACCATATTCCTTCAGATTTTTACAAAAAATTTCTACACTATGTACATCTACCTTCTTGCTTTTCGCAATCTAAATTTAATTTGCATCTTTAGATTCAGTATCACTTGACTCTTTTGGCAAAATGAGTCTCCAAGTAGATTTCTTGTAAGTTCTAGTTACCTTAGGAATGACAACAATTTTTTGTCTCTTACTCGGTGATGCAGCAGATGCCCTTGTGTTAGGTCTCTTTGTTGGAGGGGTCAGTAGGGCCATTGAAGTGTTCTGTTTCTTTCTCTTCAACACTTTTCCCTTAGGCAATTCGGTGCTAAGTGTTATGGCTGCTTCTTGGGCTTTTATCTCCTCTTTGGTGATGGCTAGAACGTCTTTGACAGGTGTGGAGGAAGACTCTTCTCCAAATTTCTCAGATAATGCATTAATCATCTTTGTAGCTTTTCTTGTAGCCTTCGGTACTACAATGCTCATTTTTACTTTTTCCTTCACCTCTTCATAGGTTCCATACCCCAGCTCGGTAGTATGCCTTGGCAATGATAGATAGGCATCAATTTGCTGTTGTGTGATATCAAAATCAATCTCATAACCCATTGGTGGCAAAGATTGAGTCCTTGGTTCAACAACATTCATATAACAATAATTGGTGTCGACCTCAAAAAATATATCATCCTTATATTTTTCTACCAGCTGTGGTGGAATCCAGTACCTGTTATGCATTTTCTCTTGGAACTTGCTGAAGCAATCATCCATTATATCATTAAAGTTATCACCTAACTTCTTGATGAAGTTATTGATCTGATGGGTGATTGGTCGGTGTAGTTCCCAAACAACTTTACCGACTGTTGGAAAAAACTTCTCAAAGTAGAAAAACATACATACAAGTAGTGATCCAAATTTTAGAGTATTTGCCAAGTTGTTCTTCTTCGGCTTCTTGATTGTGTTCAGATTTTCAAACAAGTTCTTCAACAATACTTCACACAAGTCAATTTTCATGCCTTTCTTAACAATTTTTTATGCTAAGTCCACTGCTGCATAGGGTACACTATTTTCCATTGCCGATTGGAAGAAACAGTAACCAATTACTCTAATGGAAAATTTGAGTTGAGGATTAGTGACATTGTTCAACTTCAGACCTCTTTAATCAGATTCTACTCCAGTCAAATTGATCAATTCCTTCTGTGATATCATTTTCTATGCTTGGGCATGATCATAGATAGGATAACTGGTGATCAGATGAATGATTTCTTTAGTGATCTTAAACGGTTGCTCTTGTAGCCACATGAAATCATCATGCACTCGGCTTAGTACAAGCTTGACCCACTGGGGTTTGAACACACGGGGATAGGTTAGGGCTTCAGTCAATCCCTTGATTTTGATATGCTCATACTTGCTATCCATTTTACTATCTGTGCACAATTCATCATATGCATCTTTGATCTCAACATGACCGAGTTCTTCAACATGACATTTTGTGAAGAATCTCACATCCTCGAGTAACAAGACTTGATCCGGGATGAGTGAAAAGGAAGTTTTGTCATTCGGTTTAGATGCAATTTTGGGAGTCAAAGAGTATTTTGGTGAGGGCTTCTCTACATTCTTAACAACAATGGGGTCTTGGATCTTAGGTGCCATTTTGATTTCAGATAAAAATTGACACAGGAACCTTAGGGTTTGAGAACTTAACAAATGACAGACGCTTCACACTCAGCAGATAATAACAACTTAATGAGTTTGGTAAACCAGCTTAGCAATGCGATGAGATTCGATGTAAATACCTTAGATTTCACTTTGAAGATGGTTTGATCGCCTTCATTCACTCTACTCTGCTTCTTGAAAACTTGGTGAATGAAAATGACCGCGAAAATACCTTTAAGTACTCAAAAATACCTTATCGGGCTCCGTGCAAGTTAGGTCAAAACATTAAATGCACTCGGTTCTACTTAACTTTCTTTCCCTTTCTGCGCTTTAACCGAGTAACCAAATTTCCTTCATATACCGACTTGACAGGCTTCCTGAATTCACCGACTTGACAAATTTCCTGTAAAGTACTCCAAAAGACTTTGATAGAATTTCAAACTTACTAATACATCTTAATATGCAGATTTTGAATTCAGTACATACTAAAATAAGAACTGTTTAAGATTTAACCTTGTGAGAATGTAGTCCCTTCATACCTTTACCAATTAATTTGGAGTGGAGCACCTAACTCGATAGGTAAGGTGTTTTCTTTATTTGACACAGTTTCCTTCTTTCCAAGAGATAGGCAAGCGAAAAATGGGGATTTTGGAGGAGAGATGAAGGAATGGGAAAATTTGTCCAAGAGGGACAAAGAAGCAAAAGTTGGAGATGGATAATATGAGAAAAATTTGGAGGTGATTGGATAAAAGGGGAAGGAGTTATGACAATCTTAAAAATAGAGAAATATGAGATTTTGGGCTTCAAAAAGTGGATTTTTGGGATGAGGCCTCCAAGGGAGGAAATGTGGAAAATGGCAATGCGGAGAATCCGGTGAAGTTTGGAGGAAAATGGAGTCGAGATAAAGAAGATATGGCGAAAAAACATAAAATTTTTTTACTTATTTTTTTTAAACCTTAGATTTAACAGAGCAGACAGAAACCCTAGAATTAACAGGGCAGAAACCCTAAATTTAACAGAATAAAAAAAAAAATGTCAAAGGTTTGGATTTCTGATTGTCTAGATATACAAGAGCATAATCTCCTACTTTCACACTTTCCTGCGGTCAGACAGATTATCTTTAAACAGAGCAGATAATAGGAAATGAAAAAAAATAAAAAATGCAGACTACAGTTAGCGCCAAAAAATTTCAGATAGATTAACAGAGCAGACAGTAGCACTAAACAGATAGAAAAGTGGCAAAGGTCCGGATTTCTGATTGTCTAGATAGACAAGAACATACTCTCCTATTTTCACACTTTCCTGCGGTTAGAGCATACAGTCGAACTAAACAGAATAGAAAAGTGAAAGGTCTGGATTTCTAATTGTCTATATAGACAAGAGCATACTCTCCTACTTTCACACAAATTATAATTAAACGGAGCAAATAATAGAGCAAATAATAGATCGGATAACAAGAATTCAAATTCCCACAAAAATGCTCACTCTAATCGCAGAGCTATCGTGCTGAAACAGAAACAAAAACAAAAATGCAGCAGAAACAGAAAAGAAGCTATTGCATTGAAATACAAAGCCGCTATTCTGGAACCTGCAAAAAAGATTTTTTTTTTTTTTTTTTTCTGCAATCGCGCTATTCTAGAACCTGCGTCTCACAACTCACAAAAACTTAAAAAAATCATTAGTTCTTAGGGACGTGGGTCCCACCGAGTGTGCCAAAATGAAGAGGGGAAAACAGATTTGAAGGTCAAATGATCAAAACATAACAAAATAAACATGTAGAATGTTAAAATATCATTAAAAGACCATTTCACCTTGCTATTTTACCTTCTCCTTTGGATTGAGCTTGATGAAGTGAAGGCGCCCCTTGATAATGCTCCACTTGATGTGCTCCTTTGATTGCTGGATGTGGATGGCTCTCCAATGTTGTGCACAAATGGAATGGATTTGAAAAATGATAAGAATGAGATGATCAAGTTGCCAAGATGATTTCTTGGGCTCAGAAGAGCAGCATAAACTTACTGGATTTCAAGATGTTTTGAATGAAGGGATGGAGCCCTATTTTATAGGAAGAGGAGAGGAAAACGAATGGCTAGGATGAATTTGAGATGAAGGGCTAAGATTTACTTGTGAGCTCACACAAGGTCCAAGAGAGGGTGTGGAGACCAAGAAATATGCCTTAAAGGCATTTCGTATCTCCACTCTCCACAAGATGCATTGGAGGAATTAAAAATTCTCCAAAAAAGGATATCATGGGGATTGGAGGAATAAAAAGGAATTAAAAATTCCTTGGGAGAGGGGATGCCTAGAGGAATGTGTGATTTCGAAAATTTTACATTCACCTAGGAAAAGAGCATTTAAAGCTAGTGGCTAGATGAAAAAGACAGAGTTGACTTTGTGGCTAATCATGATGATTAACCATTAATGACTCATTAGGAGAGGGATTAGAGGAAATATTAGGTGAGATTAATATTTGTACAAGAATTTGATTAGGAGAGAGAATGAGTGGAGGGAATAAAAAATTAGAAGAATAATGTTAAGTGAGTTTAGGGAGTTTCTAGAAGAATGAATTAAGAAGATGATTTGTAGGAATCATGTAGGTTAACTAATTAATTGAAATTAATTAGCTAAGAGGAAGATTTGTGAGGATTTGATTTTTTTAGAAGAATAAAGAAAGGGATTGATTTATTAAATAAATAAATCATATGCTATAGTGACAATATTAATTATATTTAATTAATATTGAGAGGAATTTGAATTAACATAATTAATTATGCGAGGAATTAAAAATAATTTAAATAATTATTTTTAAGTGTCTACATAGGCTAGAGAATATTTCATTTGGCTGCTGTGTAGCGGAAGGGATATCAAAATCTTAGAAGGTAGTCAAAGGGACATCGAAAGGTGGTTTCAAATGGAAAACGCCTTTCATGGGCTACCTATATTCACCCCTTCATCATCAAACAACTAGGAGGAAGAATGAAGGGGAAAGAGAACAATGAAGGCAGGGGGTGGATGGTTCAGATGCAGAGCATCTGAAATTAATCTTGAGTATGGAAGATGTGCAGTATGCAGTTCTTATAATATTGCTCGATAAGATTCTCCTTCCATTTTTCCATTACCTCCCTTTTCTATGTATTTTCATCCTCTAGTTGTGAGGAAATATCTTTTATAAGGTTGCAAGGCTCTCCTTCTAGTCTAATGAGTGTCTCTACCAACGTGTATTATGTAGGTCTTCCACTAGCATGATGGTGGCACGACTCAAAGCACAAAGACATCAACAAAATATTATTCTCCATTGAGGCATCTTCTTGTATGGGTGGCCCATTTTTGTCTTATATTGAATGGGCGATGGGTTTTCTTTTATTTGCATATGGCCTGAAACATGTCAAAAGAGGAAAAGCCAAGTGTAAGCAGGTTGAAGATTTTGGGAATTCCTGATTATTATAATAGGAATACTACAACTGTAAGAAAATATTCAGAAATGTTGTATTCTAGGTGGGTAGAAGCAGCCATTTGTTAATCTATGGTTTCATGCAGGTTCACAGAGAAGAAGGATTATCTTTCCATATTGTAAATTTCAATTAGTACTGTATGCAATTTTTCATTGGTTGCATATACTATGTCCATTTGTATTTTCTGAATTTATATGAATTCAAATATGAAGGATATGTTGGTTTGTGTAGTACCCCTCCTCGATCAGCCTCTTTTGTATGTTTTGAGTTACTTCAGTGATTGTTATGTGGAACATTATTGTATTTTGATTCGGATATTATGCGATGTTATTTCGTGCTTTATCTAGATTCATGGTGTATGATTTATGTAGTATTTCAGTGCTTATGATTAATGTTATTTTATGGATCATTATCATGGACTGACACTTTTCCCTTCTATTGCGATGCGTTATTTATATGTTGCGTGTTTGCAAGTGTACTATTGGGATGTGAGGGGATGATTTTCATTCACTCACTCCGGTGAGATAGGGAACGTCATGATTCTTGTTCATCGTTGTGTTTACCATGTTTGTATATATATATTGGTCTATATGCACGTGTGGTTCTTTGGTTGTTGTACCCTAGCTTGACCGCAGTTACACTCATGTGAGTGTTGTCAGTCGGTTGTGTTTCCCCCATTTGGCTGTTATGCATGTCATGGTGCCTTGGTTTGGTCATTTGAGAGTCATCATTTGATCTGTCTTGGTTTTGCATGTTTCTGTTTATTTAAATGGTTATTTAATTTAGATGGATGATGCTATCTTGTGTTTGCGTAATCATTTAATTAATATGCTTTGTGATTATTGATTTATTTAAATTGATGAATTGCTAGATTAAATGGCTTAATTTATTCTGTAAGTTGCATTAATATTTTTGTGAAATAAATAAATTGCCTAGCCATTTAAAAAGGTTAAATGCTTATGTTGAAGGAAGTATTTATGAAAAAAGAAATAAATGAAAGTTTTCCTTTTTATTTTTCCATTTGGCCTTTTTAATTTAATCATTGGAAAGAATTATTATTTTTGGGAAAGAAATAAATTTGATTGCCTTTTTAGTTTTAAAATATTTAAATTTGATTGGATGAAAACTTTAACCTAGAAGCTTGGGTTAAAAGATATTTTGGGCATCAATTCTGGGCATTCACGACAGGAGAAGAAGAGGATTTTTGGAGAGAAAATTCTGGAAAAACTTCCTGAAGGATCTAGAAATTTGACTTGGCTACAAGACTAGAGTTTCTTCATCCCTTTTGCTTGCTAATTGCTTCAAGGTTGGAGGTTTCCTTGTCTTGAATTTGTTTTTTGAAAATTTCAGTTTGCTTCCTGTGTATGGAAATTTATGTATTCTGCCTGTAGATTCTTTTTGGAATGTTGAAATGGAAGAAAGATTGCCTGATATAGTTGATTGTGTGATGCTATAAGCATATGGTTGCATTCAGGAAAGGAATTTGTTCATTTCTTCTCTGCTGTGTGTTATTTGTTAATAACAAGCAATTTCTTGATTTACCTCTTCATTGGAAAGAAAGAATTTTAGATTGGGCTTGCTGGGTGCATCCTTGTTTCTATTCTGTCATGATTTGGCTAGCTATTCTTTCCAGTGTGTCTATTTCACCATTTACCTTGCTGGTAAACTCTTCCTTGAAATTTTGGAAATTTGCACTGTATGTGTGTGCCTGTGAATTAATTCTGGAAATGGAATGTTCGAAGTGGTAAGTATTACCAGTTGGAAGTGGTAAATGTTACCGGTTGGAAGTGGTAAGTGTTACCGGTTGGTAGCAACATTGTTACCAGTGGTAGAAAGACTACCGGTAAGTGGTGTTTGTTGTCCTGGCAGCAGCACAACTGTGGGTTGGTTTGACCCTTGCTTAGCTTTGAGCCCTCACCGATCTCCAAACCGGTTTGTGTTAAGAACTTAAATTTTATAAATGGAATGTTTAAAGTGGTATTGCATGATGTAATGTGATTTTCAAGTAATTTTTATTATGTGGTTAATAAATTTATCAATGAAAATTAAGGCATGAATTAGAGATTCAAATGGGTAGATTTGGAATATTAATTTGGAAATTGATTAGATGTGACTGCTGGAAAGGAGTGTTTTATTTAATTTTCAATTAAAGATGTTGTAAGTGTTTATGATGCTGATATTTTCAAAGATTTTCTGAGTGCGGATTTGATGTATTTAGCTGTCCTTGCAAGTTTTTATTGTGACATTTTGGTTTGTGGTTCAGTCATCCTGTGGTGGTGTAATTGGTACCTTTGACCAAGTGATATATGTTGGCTCCGTTGTCTTAACCATGTAGTGTCTTTGCCTTATGGTCAGTCAAGAGTTAGTATGTCCTTGTTTGACCACTTGTTTTCGATAGTGGTGTTATGGCTGTTTGCTTCGCCATAGGGTCCTCGGGGAGTGACCATGCTTGTGTAGTGTCCTTTGAGAGAGTGGCTTTCGCTTGGGGGTTGCACCCAAAGTGGTAGTATTATGACCCAGCGAAATTCAGATAATATATGGTAATCTAATGCATTGATTAGGTGGGTAGTTTCATAACATTAATAAGATAATGTACCTCGCACATAGGTGGGTGCTTGTATTGAGGCTCATAATGTAGTGAGAAGGCCTGGAATGGCAAACCGACCACCTTGTCTTCACGAAAGGCTAGAAGGGTCCGTATGAGACTTAGTTGGAGCCAGAGGTTTGGGAGAGGTTACCAGGATAGAGATTCGAGACCTATGAGAGCCTACCAAGGTAACCATCAAGCTATGCGATGATACTCTCTCTTTAGGTTCACTTATGTGTGTGATGTCGAGTCACTAGTGTTTTTGTGATGTTGAGTCACCTAGATTATTGTGGAGTCTCTTGTGCTGTCATGGAGTCGTGTTGTTTTATTGACCATGTCATGCTTTTTCTTGTTTGAGGGTCCTCAGCTATCTCCTAGCATGGTGGGGTGATTCCATTTGGGAATTACATGGTCAGGTGGTAGTGCCACTTCCCATCGGATGTTCAGATTTGTGCCTTCATGCAAGGATTGGCTTCGTAGGTGTTCCTGTGGTTCGTGACCCATGCTTCATCTCATGTTTTGAAGATTATTTGTATTTTTAGACCTATGTGGTCATTGTATCATTGTAATATTGATCTTATGTAACCTTGTGATTGGATGAGATCTATCCTTTATGTTTATTGAGAAGCTATGTATTGGAAGAGCAATGTAATCCTATGTTTGGATGTTTTTATCAGTTTCCTTGATGATGTTAGTAAATGCTTGCTGAAGTGGAAATTACGTTGTATCCTTTCAATCTTTCTATGATGAATCTTTATTTGCTTATGGCTTCTTGTGATCATTGAGTTAATGATGCATATGTGGATTTACGATTTTGTGGAATTCATTCTTGAAGTTAATTCTTTGTTGGTAACCCTTAAGAAATTCTGGTGTAAGTCTTTCACTTGTGTTATCGTGCATGATGTGTAAATGCACTTATGATGTTTGTGCTTTAAAAAAAATAAAATTGTTTCACCCTTGTTGTAGATTTTCCTTCGGGGTTCCTGGCGGGGCATTACAGTTTGTTCTAGTATTTTCTTATCAATGTGTGATTGTGCTTATGGGTCTCCTTCAAGGAAGGAGTTAAATTCTATTTGCAATTTGCAGTAAATTTGGGAAACATTGAATGGATTAACATGAATGGTTGATGCAATTAGTTGATGGAATTGTGTCAATTTTAGGCATTCCACTTTGAAAATTCCCTAATTTGAGTTATTTTGCAATGCGGGTTTGTCCTTTTAATTTGTGGGCGTGACTCTGTTTCATTGGATATGCACTTGATCGTAGAAGCTATTTGTGAATTTGTTTCGGTAGCATCCCTTATTAATCGTATCTCTCCTATCTTCTTTTCTTCAAGCATTTTTTAAAGGGTGGGTTTCATTATGCATGCTTTGTATTCCCTTGTACACTTGGAGTAGCGCATGTATTATTTTTTTGGTCGAATTGCAGATTGTGAAGGATTAGGGGTGTATAGAGGGTAACTGTAGATAATCCCCTTATAGTTGAGAAACATCAACCAATCATGAACCTGTACGATTGTGACGAATTTGAAAGCATATTGGGCATGAAGGTCCTAAGTAGGAAAAATACATTCCCGAGTTAGGTAGAGCTCAAAGTGAAGAAGGCTCGCTAAGGCCTTGTTGTGTTTTGTTTTCTTGTCTTCAATCTGTTGATAGTTCAAATTAAATGATGTGAAGGAGATTCAGATTTGAGAAGATTTTGATTTTGATCCATGGGTTATTGTTAGCATCCAATAAAATTTAGGCCTACAAATATCATTATTTGCGACAATCCACAAACAATTTTCACTCAAAATCCATCAATTTCTCTTTATTTATTACTACTTATGTTGTGATTATATCTGTCTAATATGATTTGATCAGTTTTATTCCAAAAAATTATTAATTAATCTAAATTAATCAAATCCTAAAACTGATTTTAACCACAAACTAATTTAATAAATATAACATACAATGCACAAAATGTTTAGAATTGTTTTGTTTTTTTGATGAGGAACATGGCCATCCAAAATTATTCTAACTCATAAATCTATAATTATTTACAAACATTTGGAGAACATAAGAAGCAAAATGTGAAATTATTATAAAATGCTTGGATAATATAATATAAGATGCATTATATTTGCCCTAATTTATACATATTATGTTATTTGCAAATCATTAGAAAGACCAGGATAGCATAATAATATTCTTAGAAGACAAGATTTTGATAGATTTGAGACAAAGAATTTTAGGGTAACATGTTTTATTCGCCGGCTTTTCAAAGACATTGAAGTTGGACAAGGATTTTAGGGTGAGTATATCTCAAATGATTTTATGAATTTTTGCAAAGCAGATGGCATTCATAAACAATTCATTGCCCGCTACACACCTCAGCAAAATGGTGTGACAGAGAGAAAGAATCGAACTATAATGGAGATGGCATGTAGCATGCTAGCAACAAAACATTTACCTAATGAATATTGAGTTGAGGCAGTAGCAACTGCTGTCCATATTTTGAATAGATGTCTGACTAAGAGTGTAAAGAAAAAAGTACCACAAGAGGCTTGGATAGGTATGAAACATAGTGTTTCTCATTTAAAATTTTTTGGTTGTGTTTCATATGCCCATGTCCCTGATAAGTTAAGAAAGAAGATAGATTTTAAAGGAGAGAAATGCGTATTTATTGGTTATTACGAGGATACAAAAGCATACAAGTTGTTTAATCCCATAACTAGAAAAGTTATAAGCAGTCGAGATGTTCAATTTGTGGAAGACGAAGCATGGTATGGGACTATAGAGAGGAAAGTGAACATCACACCTATTGTTCCTCATGATGAAGTGTTTCCAATATCAAATGCACCTCAACTAGCACCTTCTTCTACTCCCGAGACAACATCACATGTAGTAGCACAAGCTGCACCTTCATCTATATAAAGAATATCTTCAAGGTTGCAATCTATACCACAACAAACTCCAACTACAGCTCCAACTACACCAGCTAGTAGTAGTCCAAGCAATTCAACGTCTTCAGATCACACCCTAGTAACATTGATACCAAGAAAGACAAGAAGGTTGAGTGATTTGTATAATGTTGATATAACAATTTCGTTTGCTGTTTTTGCTTTATTCTCTCAAGTTGATGATGCTTTAACATTTGAAGAAGCTGTGAATGATGATAAATGGGCACATGCCATGGATGAAGAGATTGAATCTATTAAGAAAAATAAAACATGGGAGTTGGTAGATTTGCATGAAGGAAAAGATGCTATAAGTGTCAAATGGATTTACAAGACAAAACATGATGTCGATGGAAAAGTGCAAAACCATAAGGCAAGGCTTGATGCAAGAGGTTTCACACAATAGCCCGGAATTGACTTCAATGAAATATTTTCTCTAGTTGCACGGATGTATACAATCAGAACAGTATTGGCAATTGCTGCTCATAATAAGTGGGTGGTATACCAAATGGACGCGAAGTCAGCCTTTTTGAATGGATATCGACAAGAAGAAGTGTATGTTCACCACCCTGAAGGGTATGAGATTTCAAGACAGGAAGACAAAGTATATAGGCTGGAAAAGGCATTGTATGGATTAAAGCAAGCTCCAAGAGCTTGATAAAGCCGGATAGACTCTTACTTGATTCAAGATAGATTTCAAAGGAGTAGTTGTGAGCCGACTCTGTACATAAAAATAAATGAGAATGGCAGAGTTTTAATTGTATGCTTGTATGTAGATGATTTGATCTTGACTAGTGATCTGAACATTGATGCTTTCAAAACAACAATGAAAAGTGAGTTTGAAATGATTGATTGAGGGCTTATGAGATATTTTTTGGGTATTGAAGTCCATCATTCTATTGCTGGAATATTTATTTGTCAATCTAAGTATGCTAATGAGATTTTGAAGAGGTTCAACATGTTGAAATCCAAAGCAACACCTACACCTGTCACAACTGGATTGAAACTAAGCATGGAAGATGGAGGACTATCTGTAGATCCCACATTATATAAAAGAATGGTTGGGAGTTTAATGTATTTAACAATCATGAGGCCAGATATAATGTATGGTGTCAGTTTGATCTCCAGGATTATATAATTACCAAAGGAATCTGATTGGCAGGCTGGGAAAAGAATTTAAATAAATTTCTCTTCACTTCTCTCGCTTTAGGTTTTCAAAAACTATTTGTTGGTAGAAATTGATTTACTGTCAACCTCAAATGTTGTGTCTCTTGAGATGGTGTTTGGGCCCGTCAATTATTCCGATATTTTAAACTATTTATAATAGGGAGTAGAATGCTATTTTTCACATAGCCAGACACTATAACTATAATAATTTTCAATATAAGCACATATAAGCATGAGATGTATTTGATGAGTACAGTTTATCGATTTTAAGAAATGTATGTTTTCAGAGTTTGTATAGCGAAATTAAAAAAATACTTAGTAGTCAAGTTTATGGATACAAAGCTAGTTTGCATGTGAACTACATCTAAAACAAAAAACCTTGAGCTAACATAGAGCAGACGACATTGTGATTTTGATCCAGGATGATTGCTTTCATCCATTAATTGCATATAGATATCCTAATATGCATCAATAGATCTATTAGAATTCATTTTAGTGGAGACAACAAGAGATGAAATGAATATTCTAGAGCATCATCTAAAACAATCATCCATATTTATACTCATCTTAGCATGTGTTTTAGATTTAATGTGCATGTATTGAACTAGTTAAGTTTAAGGAAACAAAGCGAGTTTACACATTAACTAGATCTAGAACAAACAATGTTGAGCTAATATAGAGAATAGAATATTGTAATCTTGATTCACACATTATTGTTTGTATCCATAAAGTGCATATAAATATCATCATATGCATTAATCTACAAACAATTGTTACTAATAGAATTAATTAATTTTATTTAATTATTCATGGTGTGATTATACTCATCTTATATTACTTGACTCATTGTATTCCAAAAAAATATTAGTTAATCTAAATTAATTGAACCCTAAAACTTAAACCACCAACTAATATAAGAAATATAAAATACAAAACATAAAACATTTGTGATCAAGCCAAAATAACCTCATTATATTTATCTAGTTTCTATTATTGTATTGCCTCGCCAATATAGTTATCTATACCATAGCCCAAAAAATCTTTCGAGGAAAAAGATTGGCAAACTAAAAGTATGACTTGTTTTTTCTTAAAAATGGAGGATTTAAACTGGGGAAAATTGGATTAAAAAATAAAGCCAAAAATGCAAAAAAGGGATAAAAACTTATTTTTGAAATTTCGGCATTGTATAATGCATACTTTATACTAAATGTAACTATTTATTTTGAGTAGGCAAGATCAATAATAATCCTAGTCATATGGTAAGGATAAAAATATACGATAATTATAATTTTAAAAATTAATGTAATGCCTTTGCCTACATCTATCATTGTTTTTAACAATTGTGATTGAGAGCATAATATTAAAAGCTTAGGACTACTTACTGCCTTCATTGTAATTTGAAGTAGTTTTTAGACCAAGCTGAAAGTAATGTTAAAAGAAATATTATGATGTAAGATAGTCTTAAAACATTACATTACCCATTTGTTTCAAAATGAAATGGCACACTTTTATGCACACATTTGTATCTTTGATTAGTTTTATCACTAAGATAAATTATTACAACAAAAAATATTTTAGCACTGCAGTTCTTCAACTAATCATGTATTCAATAATTAAATATACGCTTTAAAGTCTTTTCTTATAATGTACTCAATAATTACATTTGAAAACATATTTTGATTTCCTTGTATACATTCGCGTTAATTTTGATTTTCTTGTATAAATTGCAGACCGAGTTGGCGATGAAAATAAGAGAATGCCCATGCTATTTAATGATCTTACCTGAGTTGAGCTGAGCATCTGCATCTGTGTGATTGAGGCGAGCTTTGGGAAACGGAAGAGGAAGAGGAAGGAAAAATGGCAATGAAAATGGGCAGCGTTGCAGTTTTGGTTTTGGTGTTAACGGCAATAATAGTAATGGCCAATATTAGCGTGGCTGTCGGCGCAAGCAGACAGCCCTAAGTGCTGCAACATCGGCGACTGCGGGAGTGGGATTGGATATTGTGCCGCCACATGCTAGCAACCGCCTTCTATTACCTTTGCCTCATCAAAATAAATTGAGTTGAATGGTTTGCTGTTTGTGTGTTTGAGCAGGATACTTACAATCCTTGTTCATTTGTTTCAACCTTTATTTTCGCTGTGTGGCCGCTATCCAACAAGTTAAGATTGTTGTTCCAAAATATTTGACTATATATATCTTATCTTATCTTGTTCATGTTTCAATCTTTTATTGAAATAGGTTCGTTATCGAATTATATCTGCACCTCCATATATTTATAATGTGGAGTAGAATTCTGTTTTTCACATAGTGAAGTCGGTGACATTTTCAAACACTGATACAGGGGACAAGTGAGTTAGTGAGGTTTGGAGATAACTATATTGATCAATATGTTTTCTATAAGATAGGATTTTTTTTTACAAAAAGATCCAAACATTCTAGTTGTCTTATTTTTGTGGAGAGAATTATAACTCTAAATTCTTAAAATAGAAAATGGTCGAATAGATCAAAGAGCTTATATCCATAGACATATTTATGTGGTTAGTGTTGGACACATTGGTTTGTGAACGAATGATTGCACTATCCCCCTTTTTTGAGGACTAGATTTTATTTTGCTTCAGTCCAAGGCATTGCCTTTATCAAATGCCTATTTACACCACTAGCTATGTACTTGTACTCATGTTATGGCTTGACAAGGTAAATACTTTGTTCTCATCTCGTGGCTTGACAATGTTTCTCTCATGGCTAGAAATACCTTCCCTATAACTAAATGTATTAATAATGTTTATAGGCACTATTAAAACATTATTTACGTGTCCACACAATTTTCTTCTTACATAGTACCCTTTTGTAGAAAAAATGTCACTTGTTATTTTGGAAACATCGAGGGCCCAAATATTCTCGTTACACCTTTTGAAATCTAAGTGCAAGATCTATGGCCTTCATTGAATTCTCTCATATCTACTCATATAATTGATTTCTAATGGATTGATGGATGCATTAGATAAAGTTATGATATTCATATTTTCTTGTTGTTTCAAATAGAAAATGGATGTTTAAAGAAGATTGGCTCATTTCGTTTTGTGAAGCCACGAGGGGAACTACAACCACACTCTGTTAGCTAAATTCAACAATTCTTGGAGAAAGGGCGAAGTTAATTTTGGGAGCACCGAATTCAAGATTACCCTAAACTTATTGCAGAGGCAGTGTGTCTCAAATGTGAAGGCTTAAGGGTTGTGGAGAAGAGTTACAACGACCACAAGCTGTTTATCAAGAAATTCTTGGAGAAGGGTGAAAGGCATGTTCATCTGCAAAATGGGTATGATAGGTTGGTTCTTCCTCGCCCCTTTTCCTGAGATAGCTATTATGTGATAAAGTACTTTACTCTTGAAGGTAGTTACACCACTATTCACAATTATCATTTTCTTTTTCTCAATCACATTAGGCATAAGGAGAACATAAACATTTCGTTTTACATTTAATCATTTCTATGTATGAATATTGAAGTTAAAAGTTCTTCTCCCACTTTACACCAAGGTCTCACCTTTGCCTTGTATAGGTATGTATCTAATCTAACTCCTCAAAGAAATAGGCTTTTAACCCGAAGTGAGAACCCTAGAAAGCCTAGCATCTCTTGAAAATTGAGCTCATTGAGAGAAAACTCCATACAATGGAGAAACCAATACCTCTGTTAAGAAGAAAGGTTAAGAAAATAAAAATCCTAGTGAGTACATTGATACCGATAGTATTGAGATGCCTTTGCTTATTTTTTTGAAGGCAACGATGCCTTAGTCTTTACTTGTTTAGTGATTTTTTGGATTATGCTCCGCAGTACTAAGTTTAAAACTTTATTAAGGCCTGTCTACCAGACTATTATGATGATAAGTAGCTTAATGGTTAGTCTTAGTTGTAATTTTTATTTTACTATTTTAATTTAGACTTCTCTAGTTAAGGTTTTTTATTATGTAAGGGTGGGTTGTGGTGTGCTATTCTTTGGGTTCTAGCTAATTTGTGCTAGTTGCTTCTTTCTAGGTTAATGTGTTAATCTCTTGTATTGTTTTGGGATCAGGGCCCTCTCATTGATTACTTAATACGAAACAATAACAACCTTTTGATAACAAAAAGTGTGTCATATAGAACAAATAATACCTATTTTCAGCCCTCAATGACTAGCTTCTCGTGCGTCGGTGTTTGAAAATGTCACCTACGTGGACAATAGCATTCTATGTTAATTATAAGTTTGTCTAGTCAGATAGTTATGGCGTTTTGGTTGTGCTATTATGTTTTTGGTTACTTATTGAGAGTTATATTCTAGTGTTTTGTCTGGGCACTTGGATGTGTGACGCCAGAAGCTATACCGTGGCTAATTTATTTTGTTGTTTTCTGTCTGCTAGAATAGTTTATAGTAATATTTGTGAGAGAAATTCTTTAAATACAACATACTTTAACTGTGAATAGCTACCCCTTAATTGCAATTTGAGATAAGGAATTTCTATGCGAACAACACTAGGTTTAGAGCTTGCACAACATAGAACACCATGTGTATGTTCAACCACTAAAAATCACTTTTCTCCAAATCCATTACATTAGGAAATTAAGATGTTTAAATAACTCCCCTTTGTAAATCAGGATGATGCCAGATGATTAGACTGAGTGTGAATTGTAAATGCTTGAACACATTGTAACTTATATACATACAACATCAAGGTGAATTAATGCAATCTTAAAATGTTATATTGCCCATTCATTTAAAAATGAAATGACATACTTGTCTCTTTCTGGAACACAATACTACTAGCACTAGGATAAACTGTTATAATACACATAGCAACTCTTTTTGCATGATGATTGTCTGGTGGTTGAACTAAGATGCAAGTTTCAACTCAGTTGTGTATCCCAGGTAGATGAAGTATTCCATTGGAAACAACAGAATCTCAAAGTTATTATTGAAGACTATGGTTTCAGAAGTAGAGAATGTAAATATGAGATGTCAAAGCATCCACCTATCAATTTTATAGCTACAATTAACGCTGCCTATGCTATATAAACAACAATTATTCATACACTTGAATTACACATTTGATGACTTCTTATGCATTTGATGGAGCAGATTTTGATTAAATTTAAAATTATTTGAATATATTCTGTAACTTACCAAGTTTTAAAAAACAATTTATTTTAGTTATTTAGCTTATTAGTATTATCTAAAGGAATTTGGAAATACTAGATCTTCTAAACAATGTGCAAGGAAAATTTTTGGGTGGTATACCAAATGGACGCGAAGTCAGCCTTTTTGAATGGATATCGACAAGAAGAAGTGTATGTTCACCACCCTGAAGGGTATGAGATTTCAAGATAGGAAGACAAAGTATATAGGCTGGAAAAGGCATTGTATGGATTAAAGCAAGCTCCAAGAGCTTGATACAGCCGGATAGACTCTTACTTGATTCAAGATAGATTTCAAAGGAGTAGTTTTAATTGTATGCTTGTATGTAGATGATTTGATCTTGACTAGTGATCTGAACATTGATGCTTTCAAAACAACAATGAAAAGTGAGTTTGAAATGACTGATTGAGGGCTTATGAGATATTTTTTGGGTATTGAAGTCCATCATTCTATTGTTGGAATATTTATTTGTCAATCTAAGTATGCTAATGAGATTTTGAAGAGGTTCAACATGTTGAAATCCAAAGCAACACCTACACCTGTCACAACTGGATTGAAACTAAGCATGGAAGATGGAGGACTATCTGTAGATCCCACATTATATAAAAGAATGGTTGGGAGTTTAATGTATTTAACAACCATGAGGCCAGATATAATGTATGGTGTCAGTTTGATCTCCAGGATTATGTAATTACCAAAGGAATCTGATTGGCAGGCTGGGAAAAGAATTTAAATAAATTTCTCTTCACTTCTCTCGCTTTAGGTTTTCAAAAACTATTTGTTGGTAGAAAATGATTTACTGTCAACCTCAAATGTTGTGTCTCTTGAGATGGTGTTTGGGCCCGTCAATTATTCCGATATTTTAAACTATTTATAATAGGGAGTAGAATGCTATTTTTCACATAGCTAGACACTATAACTATAACACTTTTCAATATAACCACATATAAGCGTGAGATGTATTTGATGAGTACAGTTTATCGATTTTAAGAAATATATGTTTTGAGAGTTT
This sequence comes from Cryptomeria japonica, assembly GCF_030272615.1. NCBI lineage: Eukaryota > Viridiplantae > Streptophyta > Pinopsida > Cupressales > Cupressaceae > Cryptomeria > Cryptomeria japonica. The sequence goes on along the minus strand of NW_026728845.1, from coordinate 1,307,211 downwards.
GTATAGCGAAATTAAAAAAATACTTAGTAGTTAAGTTTATGGATACAAAGCTAGTTTGCATGTGAACTACATCTAAAACAAAAAACCTTGAGCTAACATAGAGCAGACGACATTGTGATTTTGATCCACGATGATTGCTTGCATCCATTAATTGCATATAGATATCCTAATATGCATCAATAGATCTATTAGAATTCATTTTAGTGGAGACAACAAGAGATGAAATGAATATTCCGGAGCATCATCTAAAACAATCATCCGTATTTATACTCATCTTAGCATGTGTTTTAGATTTAATGTGCATGTATTGAACTAGTTAAGTTTAAGGAAACAAAGCGAGTTTGCACATTAACTAGATCTAGAACAAACAATGTTGAGCTAATATAGAGAATAGAATATTGTAATCTTGATCCACACATTATTGTTTGTATCCATAAAGTGCATATAAATATCATCATATGCATTAATCTACAAACAATTGTTACTAATAGAATTAATTAATTTTATTTAATTATTCATGGTGTGATTATACTCATCTTATATTACTTGACTCATTGTATTCCAAAAAAATATTAGTTAATCTAAATTAATTGAACCCTAAAACTTAAACCACCAACTAATATAAGAAATATAAAATACAACACATAAAACATTTGTGATCAAGCCAAAATAACCTCATTATATTTATCTAGTTTCTATTATTGTATTTCCTCGCCAATATACTAAAAGTATGACTTGTTTTTTCTTAAAAATGGAGGATTTAAACTGGGGAAAATTGGATTAAAAAATAAAGCCAAAAATGCAAAAAAGGGATAAAAACTTATTTTTGAAATTTCGGCATTGTATAATGCATACTTTATACTAAATGTAACTATTTATTTTGAGTAGGCAACATCAATAATAATCCTAGTCATATGGTAAGGATAAAAATATATGATAATTATAATTTTAAAAATTAATGTAATGCCTTTGCCTACATCTATCATTGTTTTTAACAATTGTGATTGACAGCATAATATTAAAAGCTTAGGACTACTTACTGCCTTCATTGTAATTTGAAGTAGTTTTTAGACCAAGCTGAAAGTAATGTTAAAAGAAATCTTATGATGTAAGATAGTCTTAAAACATTACATTACCCATTTGTTTCAAAATGAAATGGCACACTTTTATGCACACATTTGTATCTTTGATTAGTTTTATCACTAAGATAAATTATTACAACAAAAATTATTTTAGCACTGCAGTTATTCAACTAATCATGTATTCAATAATTACATATACGCTTTAAAGTCTTTTCTTATAATGTACTCAATAATTACATTTGAAAAGCCTGAAAAGTAAATTGTAAAATAAGTAAGAAAGGCCAGGATAATATAATCTATAATTGTAAAGAGTTCGATTTACCCTATTTCATACATATTGTGTTGTTTGCAAATCATTAAGAATAACGTGATACTATTATTTGAATGAATAAATTTAAATGAGACAGGATATCGATAGTATTGAGATGATGGATAGCCCATTTTATTTGCCGGCTTTTAAAAGACATTGAGGTTGGACAAGGATTTTAGGGATTTTACTGTGCTTCTGGGTTGAATGAGACATATTTTGATTTCCTTGTATACATTCGCGTTAATTTTGATTTTCTTGTATAAATTGCAGACCGAGTTGGCGATGAAAATAAGAGAATGCCCATGCTATTTAATGATCTTAACTGAGTTGAGCTGAGCATCTGCATCTGTGTGATTGAGGCGAGCTTTGGGAAACGGAAGAGGAAAAGGAAGGAAAAATGGCGATGAAAATGGGCAGCGTTGCAGTTTTGGTTTCGGTGTTAATGGCAATAATAGTAATGGCCAATATTAGCGTGGCTTCGGCGCAAGCAGGGCCATGCTTTAAATTCCTGTGCGTTAACGATGGCGGCTGTACAGGATACGCAGACAGCCCTAATTGCTGCAACATCGGCGACTGCGGGAGTGGGATTGGATATTGTGCCGCCACATGCTAGCAACCGCCTTCTATTACCTTTGCCTCATCAAAATAAATTGAGTTGAATGGTTTGCTGTTTGTGTGTTTGAGCAGGATACTTACAATCCTTGTTCATTTGTTTCAACCTTTATTTTCGGTGTGTGGCCGCTATCCAACAAGTTAAGATTGTTGTTCCAAAATATTTGACTATATATATCTTATCTTATCTTGTTCATGTTTCAATCTTTTATTGAAATAGGTTCGTTATCGAATTATATCTGCACCTCCATATATTTATAATGTGGAGTAGAATTCTGTTTTTCACATAGTGAAGTCGGTGACATTTTCAAACACTTATACAGGGGACAAGTGAATTAGTGAGGTTTGGAGATAACTATATTGATCAATATGTTTTCTATAAGATTGGATCTTTTTTACAAAAAGATCCAAACATTCTAGTTGTCTTATTTTTGTGAAGAGAATTATAACTCTATATTCTTAAAATAGAAAATGGTCGAATAGATCAAAGAGCTTATATCCATAGACATATTTATGTGGTTAGTGTTGGACACATTGGTTTGTGAACGAATGATTGCACTATCCCCCTTTTTTGAGGACTAGATTTTATTTTGCTTCAGTCCAAGGCATTGCCTTTATCAAATGCCTATTTACACCACTAGCTATGTACTTGTACTCATGTTATGGCTTGACAAGGTAAATACGTTGTTCTCATCTCATGGCTTGACAATGTTTCTCTCATGGCTAGAAATACCTTCCCAATAACTAAATGTATTAATAATGTTTATAGGCACTATTAAAACACTATTTACATGTCCACACAATTTTCTTCTTACATAGTACCCTTTTGTAGAAAAAATGTCACTTGTTATTTTGGAAACATCGAGGGCCCAAATATTCTCGTTACACCCTTTGAAATCTAAGTGCAAGATCTATGGCCTTCATTGAATTCTCTCATATCTACTCATATAATTGATTGCTAATGGATTGATGGATGCATTAGATAAAGTTATGATATTCATATTTTCTTGTTGTTTCAAATAGAAAATGGATGTTTAAAGAAGATTGGCTCATTTCGTTTTTTGAAGCCACGAGGGGAACTACAACCACACTCTGTTAGCTAAATTCAACAATTCTTGGAGAAAGGGCGAAGTTAAAAGTTCTTCTCCCACTTTACACCAAGGTCTCACCTTTGCCTTGTATAGGTATGTATCTAATCTAACTCCTCAAAGAAATAGGCTTTTAACCTGAAGTGAGAACCCTAGAAAGCCTAGCATCTCTTTAAAATTGAGCTCATTGAGAGAAAACTCCATACAATGGAAAAACCAATACCTCTGTTAAGAAGAAAGGTAAAGAAAATAAAAATCCTAGTGAGTACATTGATACCGATAGTATTGAGATGCCTTTGCTTATTTTTTTGAAGGCAACGATGCCTTAGTCTTTACTTGTTTAGTGATTTTTTGGATTATGCTCCGCAGTACTAAGTTTAAAACTTTATTAAGGCCTGTCTACTAGACTATTATGATGATAAGTAGCTTAATGGTTAGTCTTAGTTGTAATTTTTATTTTACTATTTTAATTTAGACTTCTCTAGTTAAGGTTTTTTATTATGTAAAAGTGGGTTGTGGTGTGCTATTCTTTGGGTTCTAGCTAATTTATGCTAGTTGCTTCTTTCTAGGTTAATGTGTTAATCTCTTGTATTGTTTTGGGATCAGGGCCCTCTCATTGATTACTTAATATGAAACAATAAGAACCTTTTGATAACAAAAAGTGTATCATATAGAACAAATAATACCTATTTTCAGCCCTCAATGACTAGCTTATCGTGCGTCGGAGTTTGAAAATGTCACCTACGTGGACAATAGCATTCTATGTTAATTATAAGTTTGTCTAGTCAGATAGTTATGGCGTTTTGGTTGTGCTATTATGTTTTTGGTTACTTATTGAGAGTTATATTCTAGTGTTTTGTCTAGGCACTTGGCTGTGTGATGCCAGAAGCTATATCGTGGCTAATCTATTTTGTTGTTTTCTGTCTACTAGAATAATTTATAGTAATATTTGTGAGAGAAATTCTCTAAATACAACATACTTTAACTGTGAATAGCTACCCCTTAATTGCAATTTGAGATAAGGAATTTCTATGCGAACAACACTAGGTTTAGAGCTTGCACAACATAGAACACCATGTGTATGTTCAACCACTAAAAATCACTTTTCTCCAAATCCATTACATTAGGAAATTAAGATGTTTAAACAACTCCTCTTTGTAAATCAGGATGATGGCAGATGATTAGACTGAATGTGAATTGTAAATGCTTGAACACATTGTAAGTTATATACATACAACATCAACGTGAATTAATGCAATCTTAAAATGTTATGTTGCCCTTTCATTTCAAAATGAAATGACATACTTGTCTCTTTCTGGAACACAATACTACTAGCACTAGGATAAACTGTTATAATACACATAGCAGCTCTTTTTGCATGACGATTGTCTGGTGGTTGAACTAAGATGCAAGTTTCAACTCAGTTTTGTATCCCAGGTAGATGAAGTATTCCAATGGAAACAACAAAATCTCGAAGTTATTATTGAAGACTATGGTTTCATAAGTAGAGAATGTAAATATGAGATGTCAAAGCATCCACCTATCAATTTTATAGCTGCAATTAACGCTGCCTATGCTATATAAACAACAATTATTCATACACTTGAATTACACATTTGATGACTTCTTAAGCATTTGATGAAGCAGATTTTGATTAAATTTAAAATTATTTGAATATATTTTGTAACTTACCAAGTTTTAAAAAATAATTTATTTTAGTTATTTAGCTTATTAGTATTATCTAAAGGAATTTGGAAATACTAGATCTTCTAAACAATGTGCAAGGAAATTTTTTGTATAATATAGTTCAAATTTATGAACATGCCACAGGCTTTTTCATACTGAAGGATTAGTTGTTTCTTCTTGAAAACTAAAACTAGGTAAAGAAAATTTAGACATTTGAATTGCAGCATCCAATTATATTTCAATTGGGAAGACAATCTTTAGAACATTGAATCGCAGATTAAATCCTTGAAAGAATTCCAAACCAAATTAATATCATGGGTGCAAATATTATATATTATATAAAGCAAGCTGCTACTAATCAATAAGAGAAATAATCAAAAGTTTATTATGATAATGGTAAAAAAATTATCCCAGTGTATTATCCATCTAGTTTTATATTTAGTTTGGGGTAATGCCTTAATGCATTTATATAGTTCTGTACTCAGTTTGACATCACCAATCTTGTTGGACATTTATTCAACTTGGTTGATTGATCCATATGATGTTTGTGTATGAGGTCATCCTAGTAGACTTGATCTTGATCATTTTAATTGTATAAAATAAATAAAATATTCAGAGACATCCGATTTTCACATTCCATCAATCTTTATTTTTTTATTTTTTTTTCGGCATTCTACAATGATGAATCATAGAGTATGATCCGAAATGTTGATGAAAAATATGTGTATGCAATGAAACCCAAAGGATTTCATAATTTTTTATTGGAGACTTTGGAGTGACCTTGGCTTTGTTATTTTTGGTGTTATATTCATGTATAAAAAGATAACAATTAGCATTCACTTTAGAGGAGACAACTAAAAATGGATTGAATATTCGAGATAACTGTCTATAACAATCTTTCATATTTGTCTTATTTGATAAAAAACGCATCTTAGCACATGTGTGAATGTATTAGCATTTATTTTAGATTTAATGTGCATGCATTAAGCTTGTTTATTGTCAAGATACTTTAAAATACTATCAATATCATAGAAAAATTATGAGTGACATAAATTATCTATGTCTTTTATTATATTAGCAACGAGAAGGACCTGACATGAATTATCTATGTTAAGAATATGGATACAAAGCAAGTCCACATCTGAACTAAACCTAGAACAAACTATGTTGAACTAACATAGATATCATTATTTGCATCAATCCACAAACGATTTTCACTCAAAGTCAATCAATTTGTCTTTATTTATTACTATTTATGTCGTGGTTATATCTGTCTAATATTACTTGATCCACTTTATTCCAAAACATTATTAATTAATCTAAATCAATTGAATTCCAAAACTTATTTTAATGGTCAACTAATATAAAAAATATAACATACAATGCACAGTTTTATAACTATTTTATTTTTTGACTTAATAATGAGAGACCTCACCATCCAAAGTGATTTTAACTCATAAATCTATAACTATTTATGAGATGATGGATAACCCATTTAATTATATGGCTTTGAAAAGACATTGAAGTTGGACGGGGATTTTAGGGTTTCTACTGTGCTTCTTGGTTGTATGAGACATATTATAAAATCCTTGTATACTTTAAATGTTGACTCGCGTCCTTATCTCTGTGTTGTTTTTGACGTAAGAAAAGGATAAATTGCAGGCCGAGTTGGTGATGCAAATAAGGGAATGCCCATTCTTTTTTAATGATGTTTACCTGAGTTGATTTGAGCATCTACATCTACATCTGTGTGATTGAGGTGAGCTTTGAGAAAAGGAAGAGGAAGAGGAAGGAAAAATGGCAAGGACAATGAAAATGGACAGTGTTAGGGTTAGGAATGTTGCAGCTTTGGTGTTGGTGTTAATGGCAATAATAGTAATGGTTCTAATAATAGTTAACTTGCCAGATTAGTAATGCAATTGTAGTGCAAGATGGAGTCCAAATAGGTCTAAAATGATCTAAATAACCACACTAAACTAGGTGCCCAAAATGATTGTGAAATTGTAAAAGGATACAATTGAGTACATTGCACTCTTGCACCTTCCTTGCCCTTCTTGGCATGCTATTTTAATTCTCCATCAAACCTTTTGTCCCAACACAAGCCTAAAAATTTAATTTACAATTCCACACTTCATTTTTCTTATTGTTTTCCCCTTGTACTAGTATCTCAAACCATAATTTTATTCCCTTTGTGCTTGAAATACCAACGAATGTTGTTAGCCTTGGCTCTAGTACAGTAGAAGAAGGAGAAATCTAAGAAAATAACTTAAATCAATAGAAGAAGAAAGAGATGGACACAACTAGTGAGGATAAACCCAATGAGATGAAACCTCAAGAACCATATAAGGAAGAACAAGCGAAAGGAAATATTGTCGTAGTTGTTGAGGATAATATCGAAGAGATAACCTCCAAGAACCAAACAAGGAAAGAAATAACCACCAAGTTTCTATAAATTCAAGACTTTAAGAATCTACTTTGGCTAATACAACAAATAATAAATGTAATCCCTAGTTAAGGACCTTAACCTTAACTTTAACCTGGTGGATTATCAAAGTCTTCCAAATTCAAACAAGTGAGTCTAGAAGTTCTGATTAATTTCTTTAGATCAGAAAATGTATGTACACATAAAGAAACTCATCAAAGTAGCTAAGGATTGCTTGATTGAATTGGAGTATACTGTTTATTGCTTCTTGGTTCTAGATTAGGCCACTTTTGAGTTTAGGCCAACATAAAACAATCAAGTACCAAAATTGGGACTAGATTCCAAATTATGAATGATAACACTAACAATGCCTGCAATCTTGGAGGAATTTTTGCAAGACATGGTTGTTGACAGCTTGGTTCAACCGAAATAGGCCCTTTGAAAGAAAGCCAAAAATCTCATGGTATTTGATGTTAGATCATGTCCTAATTTAATTATTTCATGACAGATAAATTGCTAGATTAGTAATGAAATTGTAGGGTAGGATAGTGCGCAAATAGGCCTAAAATGATCTATAAAAAGCACACTAAAGTTGGGGTTGAAATACAATGTGAAATTGTAAGGGGTTAAAATTTACTACACTACACTCTTGCACCTTTCTTCTCCTCCTTGATTTGCAATCACATTCTCAGAAGTTTCTTGATAGGAAGATAGAAAGGTCCGCAAATAACACTTTCGGGTTTGCTGATGAATTTCTCCATGGTGATGTTTTTCACCATCACAACACTCAAAATGGGTCATATGAAGCTAACACAGAGGATGATAGTGGTTTGCAATGTTATGGTGTAACCCCCCTCACGTGGTAAATTTTGATGACTGCCAAGTGGCTATATCCAATTATTTAATTGAGGTGGAAATGGAATCATTTATATTAACCGAGGATGATATTGGCATAGAAATATTTAATAGTTCCTATTAACTAAGGGTTGATATGAGTATGTACACTGGCAATGTTGATCAAGAATCAATTACAATCTTTGTGAAGAACTGTAGTGATTTTGAAGGGTTCTTAGATGATGGAACCATAGATATGGATGAATCAAATGTTGTAGGGTATGACTTTTTTTAATTTATTCAGGTGGTTTCTTAAGCATGAAGATGCCAGAAGGAAATAAATCGAGAGATACTGATGCAATGAACAATAAGGGTTCCGAGCCTTATGTTGATATGAATATGACAATCAGTAATCATGAAGAGGATCATAACAGTACTCACAATTTAGAAAATTCCCCTATAGCTTTATTTTTGCTCGTCTTTGAGGTTATTTATGTGGATTTTGATTGTGCCTCTAAATTTGTTTCAGGATATGTTTTTGAGTTTGAATTAGAAGTGTTCACATGGGGTGTAAATGATGATGATCATGACATGTCTCATTTAGCCGATATGGGAACAAGCAATGAAACATTTAGATTTTGAAGTTTAGATTGAAATTCTTGTACATATGATCAGATGCAGATACAGAGTGAGCCAACATGAGAATGGTTTTCTTTTGATACATCTAAGGATTGTTTACTTAACATGCAAAATGATTCCAATGAAAGTTTTGTGCTTAAAATACATGATGATAGTCGTTGGATATGAATGTTTCTACTTTCCATACCATATGAAGGGGTTTCTTGAAAAGAATACCGAGGCCTGTGATGGTGGAAAATATGTCATAAGATGGAGGTACGATTCAGAGGACTAGTATGGTATGATGCTGCCCTGCAAGCAAACGTTTTATGAATTTGTTTAGAGGGATCACTATGATAATGATGGTATTGGTTGTGATATAACTTCGAGTATAATGAGGGGGATCATTGGTAAAATTCATGGTCTAGTCTTCCTCAACTATGTCAGAAGCGAGATCAAATTGTTACATGATGAGAATCAGGTTTTTGATAAAGGCAAGAACTTGTTTTTATTTTTTGGGGGCCTTGGGCCACCAATGGAAGGATGGATCTGAATTTTGTAAAATTTTGAATAAACTACCCAAGCCAATTGGTATTTGGTCAGCTTCGAGCAGAGATCTGGAATCTTGTTATGCCTGCAGGGAGCATGCGTCCCCAACTAGAGCTGATGTTACGACTGATGAGTTTAGTATTCCACTGTGTTGCCTCTCCAGTCTTAATTCTTTAGTGACAAGCCTTTGAGCAAATTCGGCTAAGTTTTATAGCACCAAAGGTTAAGGCCATTATTTCCATTGTTGACTCATTTGGCTGGTAATATCTCTATAAGAGATCTACTTAATGGGTTTTTATTCATACGTTGATATGCTCCTTTGGGTGTTCCCTAGAATGCTACTATTGATTGGCCAGGTAAATTCTCTACCTTCGTGTATGTTATCACCCCGTGAAGCGGCTAAGTAATTCCAAAGTCACCATGCGGGTGTGTGGGGTAGTGTGACAAATACAAAGGGAGCCTCACATTACCTCTGTAATAATAAGTGTCATTGCATCACCATGCGAGTTTGCAAAAATAGGTGAGACCCTTAGGGTATGCTCCCATAATCCCACAATGCGAAATTTTACCGCTTGTTAATGTATGCGGGTTCACAGTGAAGACTGGAAGAAAAGGTATAGGATTAGCCAAGAACCCCACAATACCATTAGGGAAAAGTTTTCCAGGATAATCTAGTGTGGATGGAATGGTCTAGGAAGAGTGCTATATGATGGGAACTGATGCTGACATGGAATGTGTGTGCCAATCAAAGGGGTTAGATATAAAATTGCATGCAAGGGGTTAATGAGGTGTTTGTTGCTCTGTAGTTCTGTGCTAGACAAAAGGGGGGATGATCAGGACAATCAAAGTTTGTGAGTTCGCCAAGGAAGATGAATATTAATGGATAAGGCATACAAGGACAAGCATTTAAAAGGTTTCGGTAATGCAGGAGGTGATATTTTGAAGTAAAAGCCAATCCTGGAGAATCACCTACATGAGATCAACTCCAGAAAGGATGTTCATATAATTTCATATGTGAAAAGCCAGAGGGACTGAGCACAATGATATGAAAAGTACATGAATATGGTTGTTGGAGTGTTATTCAAGAAATCCAAGCTGGGAGTTGTGGTTGATATGAACGAGTCTTAATCTCTTGATAAGAACAAAAGCTGAAAATATTGCTTGCATGCATAAAGATAGGCTATTTTAGGAGGCTCTAAGTCCCACAAATCGAGGATGACAACCATCTATTGATTAAGCACTGTGTTGGGCCTCGTATTAGCACTGTTTCAAATAAAGTCTAAGAGATGGAGCGTTCATATACAGAGAACTGCGAGTTTGTGAGGTGCACCTTCTATGATATAGGTTGGAGAATATTTCAGTGGGCCACTTTGTAGCGGAAGGGATATCAAGATTTTAGAAGGTAGTCGAAGGGACATCGAAAGGTGGTTTCAAATGGAAAATGCCTTTCATGGGCTATCTATCTTCATCCCTTCATAATCAAACGACTAGGAGGAAGAAGGAAGGGGAAAGAGAACAATGAAGGCATGGGGTGGATGGTTTAGATGTAGAGAATCTCAAATTCATCTTGAGTATGGAAGATGTGCCCCTTTCTCTTCTTATCATATTGCTCGATAAGATTCTCCTTCCATTTTTCCATTACCTCCCTTTTCTATTTATTTTCATCCTCTAGTTGTGAGGAAATTTCTTTTATAAGGTTGCAAGGCTCCCCTTCTAGTCTAATGAGTGTCTCTGCCAGCGTATGTAGGTCTTCCACAAGCATGATGGTGGCACGAATCAAAGCACCAAGACTTGAACGGAATATTATTCTCCACCGAGGCATCTTCTTGTATGCATGGCCCATTTTTGTCTTATATTTAATGCGCGATGGGTTTTCTTTTATCTGCATATGGCCTGAAATGTGTCAAAAGAGGAAAAAAACCAAGTGTAAGAATGTTGAAGATTTTGATAATTCCTTATTGTTATAAAAGGAATACTACGACTGTAAGAAAATACTCTGAAATGTTGTATTCCAGGTGGGTAGAAGCAGCCATTTGTTAATCTAGGGTTTCATGCTGGCTCACAGAGAAGAGGGATTATCTTTCCATATTGTAAATTGCAATTAGTACTAAATGCAATTTTTCAATGGTTAAATATACTGTGTCCATTTGTATTTTATGAATTTATATGAATCAAAATATGAAGGATATGTCGGTTTGTTCTGGTGTTTTCTTATCAATGTGTGATTGTGCTTATGGGTCTCCTTCAAGGAAGGAGTTAAATTCTATTTGCAATTTGCAGTAAATTTGGGAAACATTGAATGGATTAACATGAATGGTTGATGCAATTAGTTGATGGAATGGTGTCAATTTTAGGCATTCCACTTTGAAAATTCCCTAATTTGAGTTATTTTGCAATGCGGGTTTGTCCTTTTAATTTGTGGGCGTGACTCTGTTTCATTGGATATGCACTTGATTGTAGAAGCTATTTGTGAATTTGTTTCGGAAGCGTCCCTTATTAATCGTATCTCTCCTATCTTGTTTTCTTCAAGTATTTCTTAAAGGGCAGGTTTCATTATGCATGCTTTGTATTCCCTTGTACACTTGGAGTAGCGCATGTATTATTTTTTTGGTTGAATTGCAGATTGTGAAGGATTAGGGGTGTATAGAGGGTAACTGTAGATAATCGCCCTTATAGTTGAGAAACATCTACCAATCGTGAACCTGTACGATTGTGACGAATTTGAAAGCATATTGGGCATGAAGGTCCTAAGTAGGAAAAATACATTCCCGAGTTAGGTAGAGCTCAAAGTGAAGAAGGCTTGCTAAGGCCTTGTTGTGTTGTGTTTTCTTGTCTTCAATCTGTTGATAGTTCAAATTAAATGCTGTGAAGGAGATTCAGATTTGAGAAGATTTTGATTTTGATCCATGGGTTATTCTTAGCATCCAATAAAATTTAGGCCTACAAATATCATTATTTGCGACAATCCGCAAACAATTTTCACTCAAAAGCCGTCAATTTCTCTTTATTTATTACTACTTATGTTGTGATAATATCTGTCTAATATGATTTGATCGGTTTTATTCCAAAAAATTATTAATTAATCTAAATTGATCAAATCCTAAAACTGATTTTAACCACAAACTAATTTAATAAATATAACATACAATGCACAAAATGTTTAGAATTGTTTTTTTTTTTTGATGAGGAACATGGCCATCCAAAATTATTCTAACTCATAAATCTATAATTATTTACAAACATTTGGAGAACATAAGAAGCAAAATGTGAAATTATTATAAAATGCCTGGATAATATAATATAAGATGCATTAGATTTTCCCTAACTTATACATATTATGTTATTTGGAAATTATTAGAAAGACCAGGATAGCATAATAATATTCTTAGAAGACATGATTTGGATAGATTTGAGACGAAGAATTTTAGGGTAACATGTTTTATTCGCCGGCTTTTCAAAGACATTGAAGTTGGACAAGGATTTTAGGGTTTTTACTGTGCTTCTCGGTTGTGTGAGATATATTTTGATTTATTGATTAGCATCCTCATATGGGCGTTACTTTTGGTTTGCATTTTCATCTCAAAGTCGTGGAAGAGGAAGCCACAAGTTTATTCCTAGAGGTAGAGGTGGACATAATAGCGGTCATGCAAATATTGGTGGTAGGAATCAAAACCGAAATTTCAGCCACCCAAGTGTCCAAAAGTTTGATTAGTCACATATTCAGTGCCATGATTGTAAGAAGTTTGGGAATTATGCCAGTAAATGTAAAAAGAAACAGTATGACCAGCAGAAGCAAAGTCAGAACCAGTCAAATAACACATCTAAGACCACTCTGTTTATTGCATGCACTAAGATGGCCGAGTCAATTACTACAAATTCTTCTGTTGAGTGCAATATCCTCGAAGAAATCCCAAGTGACATATGGTATTTGGATTCTGGTTGTAGTAATAACATGACATACAACGTTGAGTTATTTCCTAGTTTGGATGAGTCAGTTCAAACTGATGTCAGTCTTGGTAACATCAATAAGGTCACTATTTTGAGTAAAGGGACAGTTGATATTCTAACCCTTAAGGGGGAGCAGTGTGTTATGCCAGATGTGTATTATGTTGCTGGCCTAAAACTTAATTTAATGAGTATTGGCCAGTTGGTATAAACAGGATATAGAGTTTATATGGAGAACAATGAGTGTGTAATTATGGATAAGTTCCCTAGTAACATAATGTCTCCTTTGAGGATAAGACCTGATGTGAGTGGAAAATCAGAAAGAGTTGCCTTTAAGGAATAAAATACGAAATCAGAAGTTAAAAAAAATTCCGAAAATGATGAAGCATGTCAATCTAGTGCTAAAAAAATAAAAGATAATGACAAAGAAATTCAAACAGTGTTTCAATCAGTTGTAAAGGATGAATCATGGTTGTGGCATCTCAGATTTGGGCATTTGAATTTTGGAGCATTGAAATCGTTGCTCATAAAGAACATGCTTAAAGGTTTTCCATTAATTGAGAAACCAGAAAGAGTATGTGAAGGGTATATTCTAGGTAAACAACATAGATAATCATTTCCAGCAAGAAAACCAGTAAGGGCAAGAGTGCCACTAGAAATTGTACATTCAGACATTTGTGGGCAGATGCAAACACTGTCTATAGGAGGCTATACTTATTTTCTTATATTTATTGATGATTTCACAAGAAAAACATGGGCTTAGTTTTTGAAAGATAAATCAAAAGTGTTGTCTTACTTTCAGCAGTTCAAGGCACTTGTAGAGAAGCAAAGTGGTCAATACATCAAACTGTTAAGAGCTGACAGAGGTGGTGAGTATTTCTCAAAAGATTTTATGAATTTTTACAAAGCAGATTTCATTCATAAACAGTTCACAACCCCCTACACACCTCAGCAAAATGGTGTGCCAGAGAGAAAGAATCTAACTATAATGGAGATGGCACAGAGGTGGTGGTGAGTATAGCTCAAATGATTTTATGAATTTTTGCAAAGCAGATGGCATTCATAAACAATTCACAGCCCGCTACACACCTCAACAAAATGGTGTGACTGAGAAAAGAATCAAACTATAATGGAGATGGCACGTAGCATGCCAGCAACAAAACACTTACCTAATGAATATTGAGTTGAGGCAGCAGCAACTGCTGTCCATATTTTGAATAGATGTCTAACTAAGAGTGTAAAGAAAAAAGTACCACAAGAGGCTTGGACAGGTATGAAACATAGAGTTTCTCATTTAAAAGTTTTTGGTTGTGTTTCATATGCCCATGTCCCTGATGAGTTAAGAAAGAAGACACATTTTAATGGAGAGAAATGCATATTTATTGGTTATTCTGAGGATACAAAAGAATACAAGTTGTTTAATCCCATAACTAGAAAAGTTATAAGCAGTCGAGATGTTCGATTTGTGGAAGATGAAGCATGGTATGGGACTATAGAGAGGAAAATGAACATCACACCTATTGTTCCTCATGATGAACTACTTCCAATATCAAATGCACCTCAACCAGCACCTTCTTGTACTCCTGGGACAACATCACATGTAGTAGCACAAGTTGCACCTTCATCTATATAAAGAATATCTTCAAGGTTGCAATCTATACCACAACAAACTCCAACTACAGCTCCAACTAACACCAGCTAGTAGTAGTCCAAGTAGTTCAACGTCTTCAGATCACACCCTAGTAAGATTGATACCAAGAAAGACAAGAAGGTTGAGTGATTTGTACAATGTTGATATAACAATTTCGTTTACTGTTTTTGCTTTATTCTCTCAAGTTGATGATGCTTTAACATTTGAAGAAGCTGTGAATGATGATAAATGGGCACATGCCATGGATGAAGAGATTGAATCTATTAAGAAAAATAAAACATGGGAGTTGGTAGATCTGCCTGAAGGAAAAGATGCTATAAGTGTCAAATGGATTTACAAGACAAAACATGATGTCGATGGAAAAGTGCAAAACCATAAGGCAAGGCTTGATGCAAGAGGTTTCACACAATAGCCCGGAATCGACTTGAATGAAATATTTTCTCTAGTTGCACGGATGTATACAATCAGAACAGTATTGGCAATTGTTGCTCATAATAAGTGGGTGGTATAACAAATGGACGCGAAGTCAGCCTTTTTGAATGGATATCTACAAGAAGAAGTGTATGTTGACCAGCCTGAAGGGTATGAGATTTCAAGACAGGAAGACAAAGTATATAGGCTGGAAAAGGCATTGTATGGATTAAAGCAAGCTCCAAGAGCTTGATACATCCGGATAGACTCTTACTTGATTCAAGATAGATTTCAAAGGAGTAGTTGTGAGCCGACTCTGTACATAAAAATAAATGAGAATGGCAAAGATTTAATTGTATGCTTGTATGTAGATGATTTGATCTTGACTGGTGATCTGAACATTGATGCTTTCAAAACAACAATGAAAAGTGAGTTTGAAATGACTGATTTAGGGCTTATGAGATATTTTTTGGGTATTGAAGTCCATCATTCTAGTGCTGGAATATTTATTTGTCAATCTAAGTATGCTAATGAGATTTTGAAGAGGTTCAACATGTTGAAATCCAAACCAACACCTACACCTGTCACAACTGGATTGAAACTAAGCATGGAAGATGGAGGACTATATGTATCTTTGATTAGTTTTATCACTAAGATAAATTATTACAACAAAAAATATTTTAGCACTGCAGTTATTCAACTAATCATGTATTCAATAATTACATATACGCCTTAAAGTCTTTTCTTATAATGTACTCAATAATTACATTTGAAAAGCCTGAAAAGTAAACTGTAAAATAAGTAAGAAAGGCCAGGATAATATAATCTATAATTGTAAAGAGTTCGATTTACCCTATTTCATACATATTGTGTTGTTTGCAAATCATTAAGAATAACGTGATACTATTATTCGAAAGAATAAATTTAAATAAGACAGGATATCGATAGTATTGAGATGATGGATAGCCCATTTTATTTGCCGGCTTTTAAAAGACATTGAGGTTGGACAAGGATTTTAGGGATTTTACTGTGCTTCTGGGTTGTATGAGACATATTTTGATTTCCTTGTATACATTCGCGTTAATTTTGATTTTCTTGTATAAATTGCAGACCGAGTTGGCGATGAAAATAAGAGAATGCCCATGCTATTTAATGATCTTACCTGAGTTGAGCTGAGCATCTGCATCTGTGTGATTGAGGCGAGATTTGGGAAACGGAAGAGGAAGAGGAAGGAAAAATGGCAATGAAAATGGGCAGCGTTGCAGTTTTGGTTTTGGTGTTAACGGCAATAATAGTAATGGCCAATATTAGCGTGGCTTCGGCGCAAGCAGGGCCATGCTTTAAATTCCTGTGCGTTAACGATGGCGGTTGTACAGGATACGCAGACAGCCCTAAGTGCTGCAACATCGGCGACTGCGGGAGTGGGATTGGATATTGTGCCGCCACATGCTAGCAACCGCCTTCTATTACCTTTGCCTCATCAAAATAAATTGAGTTGAATGGTTTGCTGTTTGTGTGTTTGAGCAGGATACTTACAATCCTTGTTCATTTGTTTCAACCTTTATTTTCGCTGCGTGGCCGCTATCCAACAAGTTAAGATTGTTGTTCCAAAATATTTGACTATATATATCTTATCTTATCTTGTTCATGTTTCAATCTTTTATTGAAATAGGTTCGTTATCGAATTATATCTGCACCTCCATATATTTATAATGTGGAGTAGAATTCTGTTTTTCACATGGTGAAGTCGGTGACATTTTCAAACACTGATACAGGGGACAAGTGAATTAGTGAGGTTTGGAGATAACTATATTGATCAATATGTTTTCTATAAGATAGGATCTTTTTTACAAAAGGATCCAAACATTCTAGTTGTCTTATTTTTGTGAAGAGAATTATAACTCTATATTCTTAAAATAGAAAATGGTCGAATAGATCAAAGAGCTTATATCCATAGACATATTTATGTGGTTAGTGTTGGACACATTGGTTTGTGAACGAATGATTGCACTATCCCCCTTTTTTGAGGACTAGATTTTATTTTGCTTCAGTCCAAGGCATTGCCTTTATCAAATGCCTATTTACACCACTAGCTATGTACTTGTACTCATGTTATGGCTTGACAAGGTAAATACTTTGTTCTCATCTCATGGCTAGAAATACCTTCCCCATAACTAAATGTATTAATAATGTTTATAGGCACTATTAAAACACTATTTACGTGTCCACACAACTTTCTTCTTACATAGTACCCTTTTGTAGAAAAAATGTCACTTGTTATTTTGGAAACATCGAGGGCCCAAATATTCTCGTTACACCCTTTGAAATCTAAGTGCAAGATCTATGGCCTTCATTGAATTCTCTCATATCTACTCATATAATTGATTTCTAATGGATTGATGGATGCATTAGATAAAGTTATGATATTCATATTTTCTTGTTGTTTCAAATAGAAAATGGATGTTTAAAGAAGATTGGCTCATTTCGTTTTTTGAAGCCACGAGGGGAACTACAACCACACTCTGTTAGCTAAATTCAACAATTCTTGGAGAAAGGGCGAAGTTAATTTTGGGAGCACCGAATTCAAGATTACCCTAAACTTATTGCAGAGGCAGTGTGTCTCAAATGTGAAGGCTTAAGGGTTGTGGAGAAGAGTTACAACGACCACAAGCTGTTTATCAAGAAATTCTTGGAGAAGGGTGAAAGGCATGTTCATCTGCAAAATGGGTATGATAGGTTGGTTCTTCCTCGCCCCTTTTCCTGAGATAGCTATTATGTGATAAAGTACTTTACTCTTGAAGGTAGTTACACCACTATTCACAATTATCATTTTCTTTTTCTCAATCACATTAGGCATAAGGAGAACATAAACATTTCGTTTTACCTTTAATCATTTCTATGTATGAATATTGAAGTTAAAAGTTCTTCTCCCACTTTACACCAAGGTCTCACCTTTGCCTTGTATAGGTATGTATCTAATCTAACTCCTCAAAGAAATAGGCTTTTAACCCGAAGTGAGAACCCTAGAAAGCCTAGCATCTCTTGAAAATTGAGCTCATTGAGAGAAAACTCCATACAATGGAAAAACCAATACCTCTGTTAAGAAGAAAGGTTAAGAAAATAAAAATCCTAGTGAGTACATTGATACCGATAGTATTGAGATGCCTTTGCTTATTTTTTTGAAGGCAACGATGCCTTAGTCTTTACTTGTTTAGTGATTTTTTGGATTATGCTCCGCAGTACTAAGTTTAAAACTTTATTAAGGCCTGTCTACCAGACTATTATGATGATAAGTAGCTTAATGGTTAGTCTTAGTTGTAATTTTTATTTTACTATTTTAATTTAGACTTCTCTAGTTAAGGTTTTTTATTATGTAAGGGTGGGTTGTGGTGTGCTATTCTTTGGGTTCTAGCTAATTTGTGCTAGTTGCTTCTTTCTAGGTTAATGTGTTAATCTCTTGTATTGTTTTGGGATCAGGGCCCTCTCATTGATTACTTAATACGAAACAATAACAACCTTTTGATAACAAAAAGTGTGTCATATAGAACAAATAATACCTATTTTCAGCCCTCAATGACTAGCTTCTCGTGCGTCGGTGTTTGAAAATGTCACCTACGTGGACAATAGCATTCTATGTTAATTATAAGTATGTCTAGTCAGATAGTTATGGCGTTTTGGTTGTGCTATTATGTTTTTGGTTACTTATTTAGAGTTATATTCTAGTGTTTTGTCTGGGCACTTGGCTGTGTGATGCCAGAAGCTATACCGTGGCTAATCTATTTTGTTGTTTTCTGTCTGCTAGAATAGTTTATAGTAATATTTGTGAGAGAAATTCTTTAAATACAACATACTTTAACTGTGAATAGCTACCCCTTAATTGCAATTTGAGATAAGGAATTTCCATGCGAACAACACTAGGTTTAGAGCTTGCACAACATAGAACACCATGTGTATGGTCAACCACTAAAAATCACTTTTCTCCAAATCCATTACATTAGGAAATCAACATAGAACACCATGTGTATGTTCAACCACTAAAAATCACTTTTCTCCAAATCCATTACATTAGGAAATTAAGATGTTTAAATAACTCCCCTTTGTAAATCAGGATGATGGCAGATGATTAGACTGAGTGTGAATTGTAAATGCTTGAACACATTGTAACTTATATACATACAACATCAAGGTGAATTAATGCAATCTTAAAATGTTATATTGCCCATTCATTTCAAAATGAAATGACATACTTGTCTCTTTCTGGAACACAATACTACTAGCACTAGGATAAACTGTTATAATACACATAGCAGCTCTTTTTGCATGACGATTGTCTGGTGGTTGAACTAAGATGCAAGTTTCAACTCAGTTTTGTATCCCAGGTAGATGAAGTATTCCAATGGAAACAACAGAATCTCGAAGTTATTATTGAAGACTATGGTTTCATAAGTAGAGAATGTAAATATGAGATGTCAAAGCATCCACCTATCAATTTTATAGCTGCAATTAACGCTGCCTATGCTATATAAACAACAATTATTCATACACTTGAATTACACATTTGATGACTTCTTATGCATTTGATGGAGCAGATTTTGATTAAATTTAAAATTATTTGAATATATTCTGTAACTTACCAAGTTTTAAAAAATAATTTATTTTAGTTATTTAGCTTATTAGTATTATCTAAAGGAATTTGGAAATACTAGATCTTCTAAACAATGTGCAAGGACAATTTTTGTATAATATAGTTCAAATTTATGAACATGCCATAGGCTTGTTCATACTGAAGGATTAGTTTTTTCTTCTTGAAAACTAAAACTAGGTAAAGAAAATTTAGACATTTGAATTGCAGCATCCAATTATATTTCAATTGGGAAGACAATCTTTAGAACATTGAATCGCAGATTAAATCCTTGAAAGAATTCCAAACCAAATTAATATCATGGGTGCAAATATTATATATTATATAAAGCAAGCTGCTACTAATCAATAAGAGAAATAATCGCAGATTGTTTGTTGCCTTCCATTGGTAAGATCTTTCTCTTTAGGCAGTTAAACCCTTTTCAAAGATTGAAGCTCTGATACCAATTGTTAGGCCCAATATGGAAAGCTAATGTACTGAGTGGGGAGGGGTGAATTAGTACTTTAAATCCTTTTATCAACAATATCTTTACTGTTATGCATAAACCAAAAACTGCTGTAACATAACATAAAGCTAAAACAAATAAGTAACAATCATACATGATTCACTCCATAACACATATATTTTGGTTACACATAAACTCTTGGTTAGAGAGAAAAACTATGGTGGGGATGGCACCCACAACTTCACTACTGCAATAATAAAAAGTGCTCGGTTAGAGCTACATATTTAGATATTTCTGATAGCTTACCCTGTTAGGAGTAACAAGATTTGTTAGATCTACCTTGCTAAAGGATTTTACAACACTTTATATAAATGCTGCACCTGATTAGAGGATTTACAATTTATAGACTTGATTAGAGTCTTTTACCCTGTTAAAGGTTTCTCTTACAATTTCAAAATATAATAAGACTTTACAAATATCTGCAACTTTACATTTGAAATGATGTAGCAGATTCTATGTGCTCAAAATAAGATTAGCTTGCCTATAGCATACCTCGGTAACTCATAATGTAACTTGGTAAACCCTTCTGTTGACTCTGTTCTTTGACTATTCTTTGATAACCTTCTCGGTGACCTCTGTGTCTCTATATCAGTCATAATACTCTGTGATTTCTCATGTATCACATAAGTCTTGCTTCATACACATATGCACACACAATTTTCTCATTCACACATATATCTCTAACCCTAAATTCATGCTGTATAAATATACTTCTTATGTCGGTGGTCTGATTCATTGCTTCGATCTTACAAACATGATTTCTCGAATAAATAACCATGCAAAATATTTAATTGGTTGACCTCAAAATTATACAAAATCTATATGTGCAATTTCCAATGTGATAACGGTTCCATGTTCCTCGATCTTGTAACACGTTTTCATATGTGTGTCCAGGTTCAATGAATCTGGTAACACATTTCACTTAGTGTATATCAACTCGGTGTATTATCTTTACTGCTCGGTAGACATAAAATAACACTCGATAGACAGCTCGGTGTATACTGCGTTCTATGACTGCTTTCTTCTGTAACTGACTAGACTGTTCATACCGACTTCTCTGTGTGTACCAACTGCATGATTCAGTAATGCTAACCGACTAGAATATATAGAATGACTTTGGATATAAAACTAATGGCAATTTGATAAGTAGTAACAATCTCCCCTTTTGACATTAGTTGAGATGTTTGACAAAACTACTTTCAAAGTCATTACTCAAAAATCTGTATACTTTACAAAATTTGACTAAACATACAATATATACATTAGTCAATGAAATAGTATAATCAAATATACTCCCCTTATCAATATGCTGTTCAAAACTTTGATTATGTGTGCTCGGTGATCAATACTCTGTAATCACTGTTCTTTCCTCTGTTTACTGCTTGGTTCATTGCTCTTGGATGCTCTGCTTATTCTGCTCGGTATACTCCCCCTGTATACGATACTCCGGCTGTTTGATAATTTGAATACTATACACTCCCCCTGTGTACTTTGATGCTATATATATTCTTGATGATATCCTCCCCCTTTTTGACAAACATCAAAATTTAGTTACCATTTGGAGGTGGCAACTGATCAAAAATGGATTTGTACTTTGTCTTGGCTTTGGTGAGAGCAATAGAAAGTGCATCCTTTACACTGTCCATTAAAGAATTGCGTGCATTAATATCAGCCAACAATGAAATTAAGCCATCTAAAGTGCTTCCCTTTTGTGTAGTAGAGAGGTAAGTGGCTCGGTTTAGCTGTTCTTGAGCGGATGAAAGATGAGGAAGGAATAATGTTTGAAGTGTCATTATGTCCATCCTGATCTTGTGTTCTTCATTCCTCAGTTCCAATTGTTGAGCCATTAGCTTTTGTAGCTTAGTATAAAATTTTGAACTGAATTGGGCTCGAGGGTCAACTTATTTGAGAGATCGGTGATCTCTTTCTCAATTGCTTCTGTTTTATTCTTAATGTCCTTAAGGAATAAAGAAAATGTGCAGAGTTTCTGAAATAATGAAAGAATGTGCTTGAGTTGAGGGGACAACTCAGCAATAAATTTGACAAGTTTTACCTTGCCAACAACAATGGATTTCTGTACTTCCTCTATCATTTTAGCAGTTAGCTCCTTGTATTTTAGTTTGCTCAAGTATTCGGATGCATCTACTCCAAATGTCTTAATCTGATTTAGGAGTTCATCCAATTGAATATGGATGGCTGCATCGGTTGATACTGTAGCTGAAGGTAGCATATCTGATAGTAAGGTCTTTACCTTCTGAAGTAGTTTATTCTTCTTTTGTATGGCTAGTTGCTTCTCCTATTCAGCCTTTGCTTTGCACAGTTCACTGAATTCAATGAGTGCTTGCCCTTTCAATTTGGAGATGTCTACATTGGGCAACACTATCGGTTTTGATAAATCAATTTTGAAACTATGCTTTTTCAACTTCTTTTCTTTACCTTTCACCGGGTGAACCACTACAATAGCTTGAGAGGATTGAGGACCCTCGGTAGGTTTCTTGGTAGAGACAACACTTTGGTCGGTTTCTTTAGCCTCGGTAGTGTCCTTCGGTGTCTCGGTGCTTGGTGTCTCAGCTGTAACATTTTCCGTGCTAGAAGGTGCTTGAGAGGTTTGTTCTTGTGAAGTACCTTCTGCTGTAGACTTTTGACCTTCGGTGCCTTCACCTGTATCCTGAGGAGCTTCGGTTGTAGTAGGTTGATTGATCGGTGGGTAAGGCTGAACTTGTTCCAAAATAGATTCACTGGAGACAAGTTTTGCATAAGCATTGCCTTCTATCATTTCTTGTTCAGGTGCCTCTGCATCCATGATATCTTCATCTATTTGAATGGTGTCAGGAGGGTCTTGCTCGGTGACATCAGGCTCTTGGTCGGTGACATCGACTATTTCCACTGTAGATTGTTCACTAGCATTCTTTCTTCCAAAGATGTCCTTCCATTGCTCTTTTGTTTCCTTCTACACTTCTATATACACGCCATTCATCAATTTCAAGGCCTTTTGTTTTACTGTAAATTGTGTTTGGCTGTTTGTCAGATGTTCTTTTATTTCATCAACCGACATATCAAGAAAGAGATGCACCAGACTTCTTTCTCTGATTTGTTTCTCCGAGTCTAGGGCATATTACCATTTGGTTTCAATATGTGTATATAATTCTTTAGGAATAGAATTACATACTTCGAATGGGACCACTCAGAATTTTAGAAGTGTGCAAATGACAGCTTCTTCAATTTGCCTCTTTTCATCAGTAGATCTGGATTCATATTTGACAAATTTGAATCCACCAAATCCACCATATTCCTTCAGATTTTTACAAAAAATTTCTACACTATGTACATCTACCTTCTTGCTTTTCGCAATCTAAATTTAATTTGCATCTTTAGATTCAGTATCACTTGACTCTTTTGGCAAAATGAGTCTCCAAGTAGATTTCTTGTAAGTTCTAGTTACCTTAGGAACGACAACAATTTTTTGTCTCTTACTCGGTGATGCAGCAGATGCCCTTGTGTTAGGTCTCTTTGTTGGAGGGGTCAGTAGGGCCATTGAAGTGTTCTGTTTCTTTCTCTTCAACACTTTTCCCTTAGGCAATTCGGTGCTAAGTGTTATGGCTGCTTCTTGGGCTTTTATCTCCTCTTTGGTGATGGGTAGAACGTCTTTGACAGGTGTGGAGGAAGACTCTTCTCCAAATTTCTCAGATAATGCATTAATCATCTTTGTAGCTTTTCTTGTAGCCTTCGGTACTACAATGCTCATTTTTACTTTTTCCTTCACCTCATCATAGGTTCCATACCTCAGCTCGGTAGTATGCCTTGGCAATGATAGATAGGCATCAATTTGCTGTTGTGTGATATCAAAATCAATCTCATAACCCATTGGTGGCAAAGATTGAGTCCTTGGTTCAACAACATTCATATAACAATAATCGGTGTCGACCTCAAAAAATATATCATCCTTATATTTTTCTACCAGCTGTGGTGGAATCCAGTACCTGTTATGCATTTTCTCTTGGAACTTGCTGAAGTAATCATCCATTATATCATTAAAGTTATCACCTAACTTCTTGATGAAGTTATTGATC
This sequence comes from Cryptomeria japonica, assembly GCF_030272615.1. Taxonomy (NCBI): domain Eukaryota; kingdom Viridiplantae; phylum Streptophyta; class Pinopsida; order Cupressales; family Cupressaceae; genus Cryptomeria; species Cryptomeria japonica. Next base: position 1,282,786 of record NW_026728845.1, on the reverse strand, counting down.
TGATGGGTGATTGGTCGGTGTAGTTCCCAAACAACTTTACCGACTGTTGGAAAAAACTTCTCAAAGTAGAAAAACATACATACAAGTAGTGATCCAAATTTTAGAGTATTTGCCAAGTTGTTCTTCTTCGGCTTCTTGATTGTGTTCAGATTTTCAAACAATTTCTTCAACAATACTTCACACAAGTCAATTTTCATGCCTTTCTTAACAATTTTTTATGCTAAGTCCACTGCTGCATAGGGTACACTATTTTCCATTGCCGATTGGAAGAAACAGTAACCAATTACTCTAATGGAAAATTTGAGTTGAGGATTAGTGACATTGTTCAACTTCAGACCTCTGTAATCAGATTCTACTCCAGTCAAATTGATCAATTCCTTCTGTGATATCATTTTCTATGCTTGGGCATGATCATAGATAGGATAACTGGTGATCAGATGAATGATTTCTTTAGTGATCTTAAACGGTTGCTCTTGTAGCCACATGAAATCATCATGCACTCGGCTTAGTACAAGCTTGACCCACTGGGGTTTGAACACACGGGGATAGGTTAGGGCTTCAGTCAATCCCTTGATTTTGATATGCTCATACTTGCTATCCATTTTACTATCTGTGCACAATTCATCATATGCATCTTTGATCTCAACATGACCGAGTTCTTCAACATGACATTTTGTGAAGAATCTCACATCCTCGAGTAACAAGACTTGATCCGGGATGAGTGAAAAGGAAGTTTTGTCATTCGGTTTAGATGCAATTTTGGGAGTCAAAGAGTATTTTGGTGAGGGCTTCTCTACATTCTTAACAACAATGGGGTCTTGGATCTTAGGTGCCATTTTGATTTCAGATAAAAATTGACACAGGAACCTTAGGGTTTGAGAACTTAACAAATGACAGACGCTTCACACTCAGCAGATAATAACAACTTAATGAGTTTGGTAAACCAGCTTAGCAATGCGATGAGATTCGATGTAAATACCTTAGATTTCACTTTGAAGATGGTTTGATCGCCTTCATTCACTCTACTCTACTTCTTGAAAACTTGGTGAATGAAAATGACCGCGAAAATACCTTTAAGTACTCAAAAATACCTTATCGGGCTCCGTGCAAGTTAGGTCAAAACATTAAATGCACTCGGTTCTACTTAACTTTCTTTCCCTTTCTGCGCTTTAACCGAGTAACCAAATTTCCTTCATATACCGACTTGACAGGCTTCCTGAATTCACCGACTTGACAAATTTCCTGTAAAGTACTCCAAAAGACTTTGATAGAATTTCAAACTTACTAATACATCTTAATATGTAGATTTTGAATTCAGTACATACTAAAATAAGAACTGTTTAAGATTTAACCTTGTGAGAATGTAGTCCCTTCATACCTTTACCAATTAATTTGGAGTGGAGCACCTAACTCGATAGGTAAGGTGTTTTCTTTATTTGACACAGTTTCCTTCTTTCCAAGAGATAGGCAAGCGAAAAATGGGGATTTTGGAGGAGAGATGAAGGAATGGGAAAATTTGTCCAAGAGGGACAAAGAAGCAAAAGTTGGAGATGGATAATATGAGAAAAATTTGGAGGTGATTGGATAAAAGGGGAAGGAGTTATGACAATCTTAAAAATAGAGAAATATGAGATTTTGGGCTTCAAAAAGTGGATTTTTGGGATGAGGCCTCCAAGGGAGGAAATGTGGAAAATGGCAATGCGGAGAATCCGGTGAAGTTTGGAGGAAAATGGAGTCGAGATAAAGAAGATATGGCGAAAAAACATAAAATTTTTTTACTTATTTTTTTTAAACCTTAGATTTAACAGAGCAGACAGAAACCCTAGAATTAACAGGGCAGAAACCCTAAATTTAACAGAATAAAAAAAAAATGTCAAAGGTTTGGATTTCTGATTGTCTAGATATACAAGAGCATAATCTCCTACTTTCACACTTTCCTGCGGTCAGACAGATTATCTTTAAACAGAGCAGATAATAGGAAATGAAAAAAAATAAAAAATGCAGACTACAGTTAGCGCCAAAAAATTTCAGACAGATTAACAGAGCAGACAGTAGCACTAAACAGATAGAAAAGTGTCAAAGGTCCGGATTTCTGATTGTCTAGATAGACAAGAACATACTCTCCTATTTTCACACTTTCCTGCGGTTAGAGCATACAGTCGAACTAAACAGAATAGAAAAGTGAAAGGTCTGGATTTCTAATTGTCTATATAGACAAGAGCATACTCTCCTACTTTCACACAAATTATAATTAAACGGAGCAAATAATAGAGCAAATAATAGATCGGATAACAAGAATTCAAATTCCCACAAAAATGCTCACTCTAATCGCAGAGCTATCGTGCTGAAACAGAAACAAAAACAAAAATGCAGCAGAAACAGAAAAGAAGCTATTGCATTGAAATACAAAGCCGCTATTCTGGAACCTGCAAAAAAGATTTTTTTTTTTTTTTTTCTACAGTCGCGCTATTCTAGAACCTGCGTCTCACAACTCACAAAAACTTAAAAAAAACATTAGTTCTTAGGGACGTGGGTCCCACCGAGTGTGCCAAAATGAAGAGGGGAAAACAGATTTGAAGGTCAAATGATCAAAACATAACAAAATAAACATGTAGAATGCTAAAATATCATTAAAAGACCATTTCACCTTGCTATTTTACCTTCTCCTTTGGATTGAGCTTGATGAAGTGAAGGCGCCCCTTGATAATGCTCCACTTGATGTGCTCCTTTGATTGCTGGATGTGGATGGCTCTCCAATGTTGTGCACAAATGGAATGGATTTGAAAAATGATAAGAATGAGATGATCAAGTTGCCAAGATGATTTCCTGGGCTCAGAAGAGCAGCATAAACTTACTAGATTTCAAGATGTTTTGAATGAAGGGATGGAGCCCTATTTTATAGGAAGAGGAGAGGAAAACGAATGGCTAGGATTAATTTGAGATGAAGGGCTAAGATTTACTTGTGAGCTCACACAAGGTCCAAGAGAGGGTGTGGAGACCAAGAAATATGCCTTAAAGGCATTTCGTATCTCCACTCTCCACAAGATGCATTGGAGGAATAAAAAATTCTCCAAAAAAGGATATCATGGGGATTGGAGGAATAAAAAGGAATTAAAAATTCCTTGGGAGAGGGGATGCCTAGAGGAATGTGTGATTTCGAAAATTTTACATTCACCTAGGAAAAGAGCATTTAAAGCTAGTGGCTAGATGAAAAAGACAGAGTTGACTTTGTGGCTAATCATGATGATTAACCATTAATGACTCATTAGGAGAGGGATTAGAGGAAATATTAGGTGAGATTAATATTTGTACAAGAATTTGATTAGGAGAGAGAATGAGTGGAGGGAATAAAAAATTAGAAGAATAATGTTAAGTGAGTTTAGGGAGTTTCTAGAAGAATGAATTAAGAAGATGATTTGTAGGAATCATGTAGGTTAACTAATTAATTGAAATTAATTAGCTAAGAGGAAGATTTGTGAGGATTTGATTTTTTTAGAAGAATAAAGAAAGGGATTGATTTATTAAATAAATAAATCATATGCTATAGTGACAATATTAATTATATTTAATTAATATTGAGAGGAATTTGAATTAACATAATTAATTATGCGAGGAATTAAAAATAATTTAAATAATTATTTTTAAGTGTCTACATAGGCTAGAGAATATTTCATTTGGCTGCTGTGTAGCGGAAGGGATATCAAAATCTTAGAAGGTAGTCAAAGGGACATCGAAAGGTGGTTTCAAATGGAAAACGCCTTTCATGGGCTACCTATATTCACCCCTTCATCATCAAACAACTAGGAGGAAGAATGAAGGGGAAGGAGAACAATGAAGGCAGGGGGTGGATGGTTTAGATGCAGAGCATCTGAAATTAATCTTGAGTATGGAAGATGTGCAGTATGCAGTTCTTATAATATTGCTCGATAAGATTCTCCTTCCATTTTTCCATTACCTCCCTTTTCTATGTATTTTCATCCTCTAGTTGTGAGGAAATATCTTTTATAAGGTTGCAAGGCTCTCCTTCTAGTCTAATGAGTGTCTCTACCAACGTGTATTATGTAGGTCTTCCACTAGCATGATGGTGGCACGACTCAAAGCACAAAGACATCAACAAAATATTATTCTCCATTGAGGCATCTTCTTGTATGGGTGGCCCATTTTTGTCTTATATTGAATGGGCGATGGGTTTTCTTTTATTTGCATATGGCCTGAAACATGTCAAAAGAGGAAAAGCCAAGTGTAAGCAGGTTGAAGATTTTGGGAATTCCTGATTATTATAATAGGAATACTACAACTGTAAGAAAATATTCAGAAATGTTGTATTCTAGGTGGGTAGAAGCAGCCATTTGTTAATCTATGGTTTCATGCAGGTTCACAGAGAAGAAGGATTATCTTTCCATATTGTAAATTTCAATTAGTACTGTATGCAATTTTTCATTGGTTGCATATACTATGTCCATTTGTATTTTCTGAATTTATATGAATTCAAATATGAAGGATATGTTGGTTTGTGTAGTACCCCTCCTCGATCAGCCTCTTTTGTATGTTTTGAGTTACTTCAGTGATTGTTATGTGGAACATTATTGTATTTTGATTCGGATATTATGCGATGTTATTTCGTGCTTTATCTAGATTCATGGTGTATGATTTATGTAGTATTTCAGTGCTTATGATTAATGTTATTTTATGGATCATTATCATGGACTGACACTTTTCCCTTCTATTGCGATGCGTTATTTATATGTTGCGTGTTTGCAAGTGTACTATTGGGATGTGAGGGGATGATTTTCATTCACTCACTCCGGTGAGATAGGGAACGTCATGATTCTTGTTCATCGTTGTGTTTACCATGTTTGTATATATATATTGGTCTATATGCACGTGTGGTTCTTTGGTTGTTGTACCCTAGCTTGACCGTAGTTACACTCATGTGAGTGTTGTCAGTCGGTTGTGTTTCCCCCATTTGGCTGTTATGCATGTCATGGTGCCTTGGTTTGGTCATTTGAGAGTCATCATTTGATCTGTCTTGGTTTTGCATGTTTCTGTTTATTTAAATGGTTATTTAATTTAGATGGATGATGCTATCTTGTGTTTGCGTAATCATTTAATTAATATGCTTTGTGATTATTGATTTATTTAAATTGATGAATTGCTAGATTAAATGGCTTAATTTATTCTGTAAGTTGCATTAATATTTTTGTGAAATAAATAAATTGCCTAGCCATTTAAAAAGGTTAAATGCTTATGTTGAAGGAAGTATTTATGAAAAAAGAAATAAATGAAAGTTTTCCTTTTTATTTTTCCATTTGGCCTTTTTAATTTAATCATTGGAAAGAATTATTATTTTTGGGAAAGAAATAAATTTGATTGCCTTTTTAGTTTTAAAATATTTAAATTTGATTGGATGAAAACTTTAACCTAGAAGCTTGGGTTAAAAGATATTTTGGGCATCAATTCTGGGCATTCACGACAGGAGAAGAAGAGGATTTTTGGAGAGAAAATTCTGGAAAAACTTCCTGAAGGATCTAGAAATTTGACTTGGCTACAAGACTAGAGTTTCTTCATCCCTTTTGCTTGCTAATTGCTTCAAGGTTGGAGGTTTCCTTGTCTTGAATTTGTTTTTTGAAAATTTCAGTTTGCTTCCTGTGTATGGAAATTTATGTATTCTGCCTGTAGATTCTTTTTGGAATGTTGAAATGGAAGAAAGATTGCCTGATATAGTTGATTGTGTGATGCTATAAGCATATGGTTGCATTCAGGAAAGGAATTTGTTCATTTCTTCTCTGCTGTGTGTTATTTGTTAATAACAAGCAATTTCTTGATTTACCTCTTCATTGGAAAGAAAGAATTTTAGATTGGGCTTGCTGGGTGCATCCTTGTTTCTATTCTGTCATGATTTGGCTAGCTATTCTTTCCAGTGTGTCTATTTCACCATTTACCTTGCTGGTAAACTCTTCCTTGAAATTTTGGAAATTTGCACTGTATGTGTGTGCCTGTGAATTAATTCTGGAAATGGAATGTTCAAAGTGGTAAGTATTACCAGTTGGAAGTGGTAAATGTTACCGGTTGGAAGTGGTAAGTGTTACCGGTTGGTAGCAACATTGTTACCAGTGGTAGAAAGACTACCGGTAAGTGGTGTTTGTTGTCCTGGCAGCAGCACAACTGTGGGTTGGTTTGACCCTTGCTTAGCTTTGAGCCCTCACCGATCTCCAAACCGGTTTGTGTTAAGAACTTAAATTTTATAAATGGAATGTTTAAAGTGGTATTGCATGATGTAATGTGATTTTCAAGTAATTTTTATTATGTGGTTAATAAATTTATCAATGAAAATTAAGGCATGAATTAGAGATTCAAATGGGTAGATTTGGAATATTAATTTGGAAATTAATTAGATGTGACTGCTGGAAAGGAGTGTTTTATTTAATTTTCAATTAAAGATGTTGTAAGTGTTTATGATGCTGATATTTTCAAAGATTTTCTGAGTGCGGATTTGATGTATTTAGCTGTCCTTGCAAGTTTTTATTGTGACATTTTGGTTTGTGGTTCAGTCATCCTGTGGTGGTGTAATTGGTACCTTTGACCAAGTGATATATGTTGGCTCCGTTGTCTTAACCATGTAGTGTCTTTGCCTTATGGTCAGTCAAGAGTTAGTATGTCCTTGTTTGACCACTTGTTTTCGATAGTGGTGTTATGGCTGTTTGCTTCGCCATAGGGTCCTCGGGGAGTGACCATGCTTGTGTAGTGTCCTTTGAGAGAGTGGCTTTCGCTTGGGGGTTGCACCCAAAGTGGTAGTATTATGACCCAGCGAAATTCAAATAATATATGGTAATCTAATGCATTGATTAGGTGGGTAGTTTCATAACATTAATAAGATAATGTACCTCGCACATAGGTGGGTGCTTGTATTGAGGCTCATAATGTAGTGAGAAGGCCTGGAATGGAAAACCGACCACCTTGTCTTCACGAAAGGCTAGAAGGGTCCGTATGAGACTTAGTTGGAGCCAGAGGTTTGGGAGAGGTTACCAGGATAGAGATTCGAGACCTATGAGAGCCTACCAAGGTAACCATCAAGCTATGCGATGATACTCTCTCTTTAGGTTCACTTATGTGTGTGATGTCGAGTCACTAGTGTTTTTGTGATGTTGAGTCACCTAGATTATTGTGGAGTCTCTTGTGCTGTCATGGAGTCGTGTTGTTTTATTGACCATGTCATGCTTTTTCTTGTTTGAGGGTCCTCAGCTATCTCCTAGCATGGTGGGGTGATTCCATTTGGGAATTACATGGTCAGGTGGTAGTGCCACTTCCCATCGGATGTTCAGATTTGTGCCTTCATGCAAGGATTGGCTTCGTAGGTGTTCCTGTGGTTCGTGACCCATGCTTCATCTCATGTTTTGAAGATTATTTGTATTTTTAGACCTATGTGGTCATTGTATCATTGTAATATTGATCTTATGTAACCTTGTGATTGGATGAGATCTATCCTTTATGTTTATTGAGAAGCTATGTATTGGAAGAGCAATGTAATCCTATGTTTGGATGTTTTTATCAGTTTCCTTGATGATGTTAGTAAATGCTTACTGAAGTGGAAATTACGTTGTATCCTTTCAATCTTTCTATGATGAATCTTTATTTGGTTATGGCTTCTTGTGATCATTGAGTTAATGATGCATATGTGGATTTACGATTTTGTGGAATTCATTCTTGAAGTTAATTCTTCGTTGGTAACCCTTAAGAAATTCTGGTGTAAGTCTTTCACTTGTGTTATCGTGCATGATGTGTAAATGCACTTATGATGTTTGTGCTTTAAAAAAAAAAAAATTGTTTCACCCTTGTTGTGGATTTTCCTTCGGGGTTCCTGGCGGGGCATTACAGTTTGTTCTAGTATTTTCTTATCAATGTGTGTTTGTGCTTATGGGTCTCCTTCAAGGAAGGAGTTAAATTCTATTTGCAATTTGCAGTAAATTTGGGAAACATTGAATGGATTAACATGAATGGTTGATGCAATTAGTTGATGGAATTGTGTCAATTTTAGGCATTCCACTTTGAAAATTCCCTAATTTGAGTTATTTTGCAATGCGGGTTTGTCCTTTTAATTTGTGGGCGTGACTCTGTTTCATTGGATATGCACTTGATTGTAGAAGCTATTTGTGAATTTGTTTCGGTAGCATCCCTTATTAATCGTATCTCTCCTATCTTCTTTTCTTCAAGCATTTCTTAAAGGGCAGGTTTCATTATGCATGCTTTGTATTCCCTTGTACACTTGGAGTAGCGCATGTATTATTTTTTTGGTCGAATTGTAGATTGTGAAGGATTAGGGGTGTATAGAGGGTAACTGTAGATAATCCCCTTATAGTTGAGAAACATCTACCAATCATGAACCTGTACGATTGTGATGAATTTGAAAGCATATTGGGCATGAAGGTACTAAGTAGGAAAAATACATTCCCGAGTTAGGTAGAGCTCAAAGTGAAGAAGGCTCGCTAAGGCCTTGTTGTGTTTTGTTTTCTTGTCTTCAATCTGTTGATAGTTCAAATTAAATGATGTGAAGGAGATTCAGATTTGAGAAGATTTTGATTTTGATCCATGGGTTATTGTTAGCATCCAATAAAATTTAGGCCTACAAATATCATTATTTGCGACAATCCGCAAACAATTTTCACTCAAAATCCATCAATTTCTCTTTATTTATTACTACTTATGTTGTGATTATATCTGTCTAATATGATTTGATCGGTTTTATTCCAAAAAATTATTAATTAATCTAAATTAATCAAATCCTAAAACTGATTTTAACCACAAACTAATTTAATAAATATAACATACAATGCACAAAATGTTTAGAATTGTTTTGTTTTTTTGATGAGGAACATGGCCATCCAAAATTATTCTAACTCATAAATCTATAATTATTTACAAACATTTGGAGAACATAAGAAGCAAAATGTGAAATTATTATAAAATGCTTGGATAATATAATATAAGATGCATTAGATTTGCCCTAATTTATACATATTATGTTATTTGCAAATCATTAGAAAGACCAGGATAGCATAATAATATTCTTAGAAGACAAGATTTTGATAGATTTGAGACAAAGAATTTTAGGGTAACATGTTTTATTCGCCGGCTTTTCAAAGACATTGAAGTTGGACAAGGATTTTAGGGTGAGTATATCTCAAATGATTTTATGAATTTTTGCAAAGCAGATGGCATTCATAAACAATTCATAGCCCGCTACACACCTCAGCAAAATGGTGTGACAGAGAGAAAGAATCGAACTATAATGGAGATGGCACGTAGCATTCTAGCAACAAAACATTTACCTAATGAATATTGAGTTGAGGCAGTAGCAACTGCTGTCCATATTTTGAATAGATGTATGACTAAGAGTGTAAAGAAAAAAGTACCACAAGAGGCTTGGATAGGTATGAAACATAGTGTTTCTCATTTAAAATATTTTGGTTGTGTTTCATATGCCCATGTCCCTGATAAGTTAAGAAAGAAGATAGATTTTAAAGGAGAGAAATGCGTATTTATTGGTTATTCCGAGGATACAAAAGCATACAAGTTGTTTAATCCCATAACTAGAAAAGTTATAAGCAGTCGAGATGTTCAATTTGTGGAAGAGGAAGCATGGTATGGGACTATAGAGAGGAAAGTGAACATCACACCTATTGTTCCTCATGATGAAGTGTTTCCAATATCAAATGCACCTCAACTAGCACCTTCTTCTACTCCCGAGACAACATCACATGTAGTAGCACAAGCTGCACCTTCATCTATATAAAGAATATCTTCAAGGTTGCAATCTATACCACAACAAACTCCAACTACAGCTCCAACTACACCAGCTAGTAGTAGTCCAAGCAATTCAACGTCTTCAGATCACACCCTAGTAACATTGATACCAAGAAAGACAAGAAGGTTGAGTGATTTGTATAATGTTGATATAACAATTTCGTTTGCTGTTTTTGCTTTATTCTCTCAAGTTGATGATGCTTTAACATTTGAAGAAGCTGTGAATGATGATAAATGGGCACATGCCATGGATGAAGAGATTGAATCTATTAAGAAAAATAAAACATGGGAGTTGGTAGATCTGCCTGAAGGAAAAGATGCTATAAGTGTCAAATGGATTTACAAGACAAAACATGATGTCGATGGAAAAGTGCAAAACCATAAGGCAAGGCTTGATGCAAGAGGTTTCACACAATAGCCCGGAATCGACTTCAATGAAATATTTTCTCTAGTTGCACGGATGTATACAATCAGAACAGTATTGGCAATTGCTGCTCATAATAAGTGGGTGGTATACCAAATGGACGCGAAGTCAGCCTTTTTGAATGGATATCGACAAGAAGAAGTGTATGTTCACCACCCTGAAGGGTATGAGATTTCAAGATAGGAAGACAAAGTATATAGGCTGGAAAAGGCATTGTATGGATTAAAGCAAGCTCCAAGAGCTTGATACAGCCGGATAGACTCTTACTTGATTCAAGATAGATTTCAAAGGAGTAGTTGTGAGCCGACTCTGTACATAAAAATAAATGAGAATGGCAAAGTTTTAATTGTATGCTTGTATGTAGATGATTTGATCTTGACTAGTGATCTGAACATTGATGCTTTCAAAACAACAATGAAAAGTGAGTTTGAAATGACTGATTGAGGGCTTATGAGATATTTTTTGGGTATTGAAGTCCATCATTCTATTGTTGGAATATTTATTTGTCAATCTAAGTATGCTAATGAGATTTTGAAGAGGTTCAACATGTTGAAATCCAAAGCAACACCTACACCTGTCACAACTGGATTGAAACTAAGCATGGAAGATGGAGGACTATCTGTAGATCCCACATTATATAAAAGAATGGTTGGGAGTTTAATGTATTTAACAACCATGAGGCCAGATATAATCTATGGTGTCAGTTTGATCTCCAGGATTATGTAATTACCAAAGGAATCTGATTGGCAGGCTGGGAAAAGAATTTAAATAAATTTCTCTTCACTTCTCTCGCTTTAGGTTTTCAAAAACTATTTGTTGGTAGAAAATGATTTACTGTCAACCTCAAATGTTGTGTCTCTTGAGATGGTGTTTGGGCCCATCAATTATTCTGATATTTTAAACTATTTATAATAGGGAGTAGAATGCTATTTTTCACATAGCTAGACACTATAACTATAACAATTTTCAATATAACCACATATAAGCGTGAGATGTATTTGATGAGTACAGTTTATCGATTTTAAGAAATATATGTTTTGGGAGTTTGTATAGCGAAATTAAAAAAATACTTAGTAGTTAAGTTTATGGATACAAAGCTAGTTTGCATGTGAACTACATCTAAAACAAAAAACCTTGAGCTAACATAGAGCAGACGACATTGTGATTTTGATCCACGATGATTGCTTGCATCCATTAATTGCATATAGATATCCTAATATGCATCAATAGATCTATTAGAATTCATTTTAGTGGAGACAACAAGAGATGAAATGAATATTCCGGAGCATCATCTAAAACAATCATCCGTATTTATACTCATCTTAGCATGTGTTTTAGATTTAATGTGCATGTATTGAACTAGTTAAGTTTAAGGAAACAAAGCGAGTTTGCACATTAACTAGATCTAGAACAAACAATGTTGAGCTAATATAGAGAATAGAATATTGTAATCTTGATCCACACATTATTGTTTGTATCCATAAAGTGCATATAAATATCATCATATGCATTAATCTACAAACAATTGTTACTAATAGAATTAATTAATTTTATTTAATTATTCATGGTGTGATTATACTCATCTTATATTACTTGACTCATTGTATTCCAAAAAAATATTAGTTAATCTAAATTAATTGAACCCTAAAACTTAAACCACCAACTAATATAAGAAATATAAAATACAACACATAAAACATTTGTGATCAAGCCAAAATAACCTCATTATATTTATCTAGTTTCTATTATTGTATTTCCTCACCAATATACTAAAAGTATGACTTGTTTTTTCTTAAAAATGGAGGATTTAAACTGGGGAAAATTGGATTAAAAAATAAAGCCAAAAATGCAAAAAAGGGATAAAAACTTATTTTTGAAATTTCGGCATTGTATAATGCATACTTTATACTAAATGTAACTATTTATTTGTAGTAGGCAACATCAATAATAATCCTAGTCATATGGTAAGGATAAAAATATATGATAATTATAATTTTAAAAATTAATGTAATACCTTTGCCTACATCTATCATTGTTTTTAACAATTGTGATTGACAGCATAATATTAAAAGCTTAGGACTACTTACTGCCTTCATTGTAATTTGAAGTAGTTTTTAGACCAAGCTGAAAGTAATGTTAAAAGAAATCTTATGATGTAAGATAGTCTTAAAACATTACATTACCCATTTGTTTCAAAATGAAATGGCACACTTTTATGCACACATTTGTATCTTTGATTAGTTTTATCACTAAGATAAATTATTACAACAAAAATTATTTTAGCACTGCAGTTATTCAACTAATCATGTATTCAATAATTACATATACGCTTTAAAGTCTTTTCTTATAATGTACTCAATAATTACATTTGAAAAGCCTGAAAAGTAAATTGTAAAATAAGTAAGAAAGGCCAGGATAATATAATCTATAATTGTAAAGAGTTCGATTTACCCTATTTCATACATATTGTGTTGTTTGCAAATCATTAAGAATAACGTGATACTATTATTTGAATGAATAAATTTAAATAAGACAGGATATCGATAGTATTGAGATGATGGATAGCCCATTTTATTTGCCGGCTTTTAAAAGACATTGAGGTTGGACAAGGATTTTAGGGATTTTACTGTGCTTCTGGGTTGAATGAGACATATTTTGATTTCCTTGTATACATTCGCGTTAATTTTGATTTTCTTGTATAAATTGCAGACCGAGTTGGCGATGAAAATAAGAGAATGCCCATGCTATTTAATGATCTTAACTGAGTTGAGCTGAGCATCTGCATCTGTGTGATTGAGGCGAGCTTTGGGAAACGGAAGAGGAAAAGGAAGGAAAAATGGCGAGTTTTAGTGTTGGTGTTAATGGCAATAATAGTAATGGCCAATATTAGCGTGGCTTCGGCGCAAGCAGGGCCATGCTTTAAATTCCTGTGCGTTAACGATGGCGGCTGTACAGGATACGCAGACAGCCCTAATTGCTGCAACATCGGCGACTGCGGGAGTGGGATTGGATATTGTGCCGCCACATGCTAGCAACCGCCTTCTATTACCTTTGCCTCATCAAAATAAATTGAGTTGAATGGTTTGCTGTTTGTGTGTTTGAGCAGGATACTTACAATCCTTGTTCATTTGTTTCAACCTTTATTTTCGGTGTGTGGCCGCTAGCCAACAAGTTAAGATTGTTGTTCCAAAATATTTGACTATATATATCTTATCTTATCTTGTTCATGTTTCAATCTTTTATTGAAATAGGTTCGTTATCGAATTATATCTGCACCTCCATATATTTATAATGTGGAGTAGAATTCTGTTTTTCACATAGTGAAGTCGGTGACATTTTCAAACACTTATACAGGGGACAAGTGAATTAGTGAGGTTTGGAGATAACTATATTGATCAATATGTTTTCTATAAGATTGGATCTTTTTTACAAAACGATCCAAACATTCTAGTTGTCTTATTTTTGTGAAGAGAATTATAACTCTATATTCTTAAAATAGAAAATGGTCGAATAGATCAAAGAGCTTATATCCATAGACATATTTATGTGGTTAGTGTTGGACACATTGGTTTGTGAACGAATGATTGCACTATCCCCCTTTTTTGAGGACTAGATTTTATTTTGCTTCAGTCCAAGGCATTGCCTTTATCAAATGCCTATTTACACCACTAGCTATGTACTTGTACTCATGTTATGGCTTGACAAGGTAAATAGGTTGTTCTCATCTCATGGCTAGAAATACCTTCCCTATAACTAAATGTATTAATAATGTTTATAGGCACTATTAAAACACTATTTACATGTCCACACAATTTTCTTCTTACATAGTACCCTTTTGTAGAAAAAATGTCACTTGTTATTTTGGAAACATCGAGGGCCCAAATATTCTCGTTACACCCTTTGAAATCTAAGTACAAGATCTATGGCCTTCATTGAATTCTCTCATATCTACTCATATAATTGATTGCTAATGGATTGATGGATGCATTAGATAAAGTTATGATATTCATATTTTCTTGTTGTTTCAAATAGAAAATGGATGTTTAAAGAAGATTGGCTCATTTCGTTTTTTGAAGCCACGAGGGGAACTACAACCACACTCTGTTAGCTAAATTCAACAATTCTTGGAGAAAGGGCGAAGTTAAAAGTTCTTCTCCCACTTTACACCAAGGTCTCACCTTTGCCTTGTATAGGTATGTATCTAATCTAACTCCTCAAAGAAATAGGCTTTTAACCTGAAGTGAGAACCCTAGAAAGCCTAGCATCTTTTTAAAATTGAGCTCATTGAGAGAAAACTCCATACAATGGAAAAACCAATACCTCTGTTAAGAAGAAAGGTAAAGAAAATAAAAATCCTAGTGAGTACATTGATACCGATAGTATTGAGATGCCTTTGCTTATTTTTTTGAAGGCAACGATGCCTTAGTCTTTACTTGTTTAGTGATTTTTTGGATTATGCTCCGCAGTACTAAGTTTAAAACTTTATTAAGGCCTCTCTACTAGACTATTATGATGATAAGTAGCTTAATGGTTAGTCTTAGTTGTAATTTTTATTTTACTATTTTAATTTAGACTTCTCTAGTTAAGGTTTTTTATTATGTAAAAGTGGGTTGTGGTGTGCTATTCTTTGGGTTCTAGCTAATTTATGCTAGTTGCTTCTTTCTAGGTTAATGTGTTAATCTCTTGTATTGTTTTGGGATCAGGGCCCTCTCATTGATTACTTAATATGAAACAATAAGAACCTTTTGATAACAAAAAGTGTATCATATAGAACAAATAATACCTATTTTCAGCCCTCAATGACTAGCTTATCGTGCGTCGGAGTTTGAAAATGTCACCTACGTGGACAATAGCATTCTATGTTAATTATAAGTTTGTCTAGTCAGATAGTTATGGCGTTTTGGTTGTGCTATTATGTTTTTGGTTACTGATTGAGAGTTATATTCTAGTGTTTTGTCTAGGCACTGGGCTGTGTGATGCCAGAAGCTATACCGTGGCTAATCTATTTTGTTGTTTTCTGTCTGCTAGAATAATTTATAGTAATATTTGTGAGAGAAATTCTCTAAATACAACATACTTTAACTGTGAATAGCTACCCCTTAATTGCAATTTGAGATAAGGAATTTCTATGCGAACAACACTAGGTTTAGAGCTTGCACAACATAGAACACCATGTGTATGTTCAACCACTAAAAATCACTTTTCTCCAAATCCATTACATTAGGAAATTAAGATGTTTAAATAACTCCCCTTTGTAAATCAGGATGATGGCAGATGATTAGACTGAATGTGAATTGTAAATGCTTGAACACATTGTAACTTATATACATACAACATCAACGTGAATTAATGCAATCTTAAAATGTTATATTGCCCTTTCATTTCAAAATGAAATGACATACTTGTCTCTTTCTGGAACACAATACTACTAGCACTAGGATAAACTGTTATAATACACATAGCAGCTCTTTTTGCATGACGATTGTCTGGTGGTTGAACTAAGATGCAAGTTTCAACTCAGTTTTGTATCCCAGGTAGATGAAGTATTCCAATGGAAACAACAAAATCTCGAAGTTATTATTGAAGACTATGGTTTCATAAGTAGAGAATGTAAATATGAGATGTCAAAGCATCCACCTATCAATTTTATAGCTGCAATTAACGCTGCCTATGCTATATAAACAACAATTATTCATACACTTGAATTACACATTTGATGACTTCTTATGCATTTGATGGAGCATGTTTTGATTAAATTTAAAATTATTTGAATATATTTTGTAACTTACCAAGTTTTAAAAAATAATTTATTTTAGTTATTTAGCTTATTAGTATTATCTAAAGGAATTTGGAAATACTAGATCTTCTAAACAATGTGCAAGGAAATTTTTTGTATAATATAGTTCAAATTTATGAACATGCCACAGGCTTTTTCATACTGAAGGATTAGTTGTTTCTTCTTGAAAACTAAAACTAGGTAAAGAAAATTTAGACATTTGAATTGCAGCATCCAATTATATTTCAATTGGGAAGACAATCTTTAGAACATTGAATCGTAGATTAAATCCTTGAAAGAATTCCAAACCAAATTAATATCATGGGTGCAAATATTATATATTATATAAAGCAAGCTGCTACTAATCAATAAGAGAAATAATCAAAAGTTTATTATGATAATGGTAAAAAAATTATCCAAATGTATTATCCATCGAGTTTTATATTTAGTTTGGGGTAATGCCTTAATGCATTTATATAGTTCTGTACTCAGTTTGACATCACCAATCTTGTTGGACATTTATTCAACTTGGTTGATTGATCCATATGATGTTTGTGTATGAGGTCATCCTAGTAGACTTGATCTTGATCATTTTAATTGTATAAAATAAATAAAATATTCAGAGACATCCGATTTTCACATTCCATCAATCTTTATTTTTTTATTTTTTTTTCGGCATTCTACAATGATGAATCATAGAGTATGATCCGAAATGTTGATGAAAAAAATGTGTATGCAATGAAACCCAAAGGATTTCATAATTTTTTATTGGAGACTTTGGAGTGACCTTGGCTTTGTTATTTTTGGTGTTATATTCATGTATAAAAAGATAACAATTAGCATTCACTTTAGAGGAGACAACTAAAAATGGATTGAATATTCGAGATAACTGTCTATAACAATCTTTCATATTTGTCTTATTTGATAAAAAACGCATCTTAGCACATGTGTGAATGTATTAGCATTTATTTTAGATTTAATGTGCATGCATTAAGCTTGTTTATTGTCAAGATACTTTAAAATACTATCAATATCATAGAAAAATTATGAGTGACATAAATTATCTATGTCTTTTATTATATTAGCAACGAGAAGGACCTGACATGAATTATCTATGTTAAGAATATGGATACAAAGCAAGTCCACATCTGAACTAAACCTAGAACAAACTATGTTGAACTAACATAGATATCATTATTTGCATCAATCCACAAACGATTTTCACTCAAAGTCAATCAATTTGTCTTTATTTATTACTATTTATGTCGTGGTTATATCTGTCTAATATTACTTGATCCACTTTATTCCAAAACATTATTAATTAATCTAAATCAATTGAATTCCAAAACTTATTTTAATGGTCAACTAATATAAAAAATATAACATACAATGCACAGTTTTATAACTGTTTTATTTTTTGGCTTAATAATGAGAGACCTCACCATCCAAAGTGATTTTAACTCATAAATCTATAACTATTTATGAGATGATGGATAACCCATTTAATTATATGGCTTTGAAAAGACATTGAAGTTGGACGGGGATTTTAGGGTTTCTACTGTGCTTCTTGGTTGTATGAGACATATTATAAAATCCTTGTATACTTTAAATGTTGACTCGCGTCCTTATCTCTGTGTTGTTTTTGATGTAAGAAAAGGATAAATTGCAGGCCGAGTTGGTGATGCAAATAAGGGAATGCCCATTCTTTTTTAATGATGTTTACCTGAGTTGATTTGAGCATCTACATCTACATCTGTGTGATTGAGGTGAGCTTTGAGAAAAGGAAGAGGAAGAGGAAGGAAAAATGGCAAGGACAATGAAAATGGACAGTGTTAGGGTTAGGAATGTTGCAGCTTTGGTGTTGGTGTTAATGGCAATAATAGTAATGGTTCTAATAATAGTTAACTTGCCAGATTAGTAATGCAATTGTAGTGCAAGATGGAGTCCAAATAGGTCTAAAATGATCTAAATAACCACACTAAACTAGGTGCCCAAAATGATTGTGAAATTGTAAAAGGATACAATTGAGTACATTGCACTCTTGCACCTTCCTTGCCCTTCTTGGCATGCTATTTTAATTCTCCATCAAACCTTTTGTCCCAACACAAGCCTAAAAATTTAATTTACAATTCCACACTTCATTTTTCTTATTGTTTTCCCCTTGTACTAGTATCTCAAACCATAATTTTATTCCCTTTGTGCTTGAAATACCAACGAATGTTGTTAGCCTTGGCTCTAGTACAGTAGAAGAAGGAGAAATCTAGGAAAATAACTTAAATCAATAGAAGAAGAAAGAGATGGACACAACTAGTGAGGATAAACCCAATGAGATGAAACCTCAAGAACCATATAAGGAAGAACAAGCGAAAGGAAATATTGTCGTAGTTGTTGAGGATAATATCGAAGAGATAACCTCCAAGAACCAAACAAGGAAAGAAATAACCACCAAGTTTCTATAAATTCAAGACTTTAAGAATCTACTTTGGCTAATACAACAAATAATAAATGTAATCCCTAGTTAAGGACCTTAACCTTAACTTTAACCTGGTGGATTATCAAAGTCTTCCAAATTCAAACAAGTGAGTCTAGAAGTTCTGATTAATTTCTTTAGATCAGAAAATGTATGTACACATAAAGAAACTCATCAAAGTAGCTAAGGATTGCTTGATTGAATTGGAGTGTACTGTTTATTGCTTCTTGGTTCTAGATTAGGCCACTTTTGAGTTTAGGCCAACATAAAACAATCAAGTACCAAAATTGGGACTAGATTCCAAATTATGAATGATAACACTAACAATGCCTGCAATCTTGGAGGAATTTTTGCAAGACATGGTTGTTGACAGCTTGGTTCAACCGAAATAGGCCCTTTGAAAGGGAGCCACAAATCTCATGGTATTTGATGTTAGATCATGTTCTAATTTAATTATTTCATGACAGATAAATTGCTAGATTAGTAATGAAATTGTAGGGTAGGATAGTGCCCGAATAGGCCTAAAATGATCTATAAAAAGCACACTAAAGTTGGGGTTGAAATACAATGTGAAATTGTAAAGGGTTAAAATTTACTACACTGCACTCTTGCACCTTTCTTCTCCTCCTTGATTTGCAATCGCATTCTCAGAAGTTGCTTGATAGGAAGATAGAAAGGTCCGCAAATAACACTTTCTGGTTTGCTGATGAATTTCTCCATGGTGATGTTTTTCACCATCATAACACTCAAAATGGATCATATGAAGCTAACACAGAGGATGATAGTGGTTTGCAATGTTATGGTGTAACCCCCCTCACGTGGTAAATTTTGATGATTGCCAAGTGGCTATATCCAATTATTTAATTGAGGTGGAAATGGAATCATTTCTATTAACCGAGGATGATATTGGCATAGAAATATTTAACAGTTCCTATTAACTAAGGGTTGATATGAGTATGTACACTGGCAATGTTGATCAAGAATCAATTACAATCTCTGTGAAGAACTGTAGTGATTCTGAAGGGTTCTCAGATGATGGAACCATAGATATGGATGAATCAAATATTGTAGGGTATGACTGTTTTTTAATTTATTCAGGTGGTTTCTTAAGCATGAAGATGCCAGAAGGAAATAAATCGGGAGATACTGATGCAATGAACAATAAGGGTTCCGAGCCTTATGTTGATATGAATATGACAATCAGTAATCATGAAGAGGATCATAACAGTACTCACAGTTTATAAAATTCCCCTATAGCTTTATTTTTGCTCGTCTTTGAGGTTATTTATGTGGATTTTGATTGTGCCTCTAAATTTGTTTCAAGATATGTTTCTGAGTTTGGATTAGAAGTGTTCACATGGGGTGTAAATGATGATGATCATGACATGTCTCATTTAGCCGATATGTGAACAAGCAATGAAACATTTAGATTTTGAAGTTTAGATTGAAATTCTTCTACATATGATCAGATGCAGATACAGAGTGAGCCAACATGAGAAGGGTTTTCTTTTGATACATCTAAGGATTGTTTACTTAACATGCAAAATGATTCCAATGAAAGTTTTGTGCTTAAAATACATGATGATAGTGAAATTAAAAGTTCCATTGGATATGAATGTTTTTGCTTTCCATACCATATGAAGGGGTTTCTTGAAAAGAATACCGAGTCCTGTGATGATGGAAAATATGTCATAAGATGGAGGTACGATTAAGAGGACTAGTATGGTATGATGCTGCCTTGCAAGCAAACGTTTTATGAATTTGTTTACAGGGATCACTATGATAATGATGATATTGGTTGTGATATAACATTGAGTATAATGAGGGGGATCATTGGTAAAATTCATGGTCTAGTCTTCCTCAACTATGTCACAAGCAAGATCAAATTGTTACATGATGAGAATCAGGTTTTTGATAAAGGCAAGAACTTGTTTTTATTTTTTGGGGGCCTTGGGCCACCAATGGAAGGATGGATCTGAATTTTGTAAAATTTTGAATAAACTACCCAAGCCAATTGGCATTCAGTCAGCTTCGAGCAGAGATGTGGAATCTTTTTATGCCTGCAGGGAGCATGCATCCCCAACTAGAGCTGATGTTAAGACTGATGAGTTTAGTATTCCACTGTGTTGCCTCTCCAGTCTTAATTCTTCAGTGACAAACCTTGAAGCAAATTCGGCTAAGTTTTCTAGCACCAAAGGTTAAGGCCATTATTTCCATTGTTGACTCATTTGGCTGGTAATATCTCTATAAGAGATCTACTTAATGGGTTTTTATTCATACGGTGACAGGCTCCTTTGGGTGTTCCTTAGAATGCTACTATCGATTGGCCAGGTAAATTCTCTACCTTCATGTATTTTATCACCCCGTGAAGCAGCTAAGTAATTCCAAAGTCACCATGCAGGTGTGTGGGGTAGTGCGACAAATACAAAGCGAGCCTCACATTACCTCTATAATAATAATTGTCATTGCATCGCCATGCGAGTTTGCAAAAATAGGCGAGACCCTTAGGGTATGCTCCCATAATCCCACAATGCGAAATTTTACCGATTGTTAATGTATGCGGGTTTCCAGTGAAGACTGGAAGAAGAGGTATAGGATTAGCCAAGAACCCCACAATACCATTAGGGATATATTTTCTAGGATAATCTAGTGTGGAGGGAATGGTCTAGGAAGAGTGCTATATGATGGGAACTGATGCTGACATGGAACGTGTGTGGCAATCAAAGGGGTTAGATATAAAATTGCATGCAAGGGGTTAATGAGGTGTTTGTTGCTCTGTAGTTCTATGCTAGACAAAAGGGGCGATGATCAGGATAATCAAAGTTTGTGAGTTCGCCAAGGAAGATGAATATTAATGGATAAGGCATACAAGGACAAGCATGTAAAAGTTTCCGGTAAAGCAGGAGGTGATATTTTGAAGTAAAACTCAATCCTGGCGAATCACCTACATGAGATCAACTCCAGAAAGGATGTTCATATAATTTCATATGTGAAAAGCCAGAGGGACTGAGCACAATGATATGAAAAGTACATGAATATGGTTGTTGGAGTGTTATTCAAGAAATCCAAGCTGGGAGTTGTGGTTGATAAGAACGAGTCTTAATCTCTTGATAAGAACAAAAGCTGAAAATATTGCTTGCAAGCATAAAGATAGGCTATTTTAGGAGGCTCTAAGTCCCACAAATCGAGGACCACAACCATCTATTGATTAAGCACTATGTTTTGCCTCGTATTAGCACTGTTTCAAATAAAGTGTAAGAGATGGAGCGTTCATATACAGAGAACTGCGAGTTTGTGAGGTGCACCTTCTATGATATAGGTTGGAGAATATTTCAGTGGGCCACTTTGTAGAGGAAGGGATATCAAGATTTTAGAAGGTAGTCGAAGGGACATCGAAAGGTGGTTTCAAATGGAAAATGCCTTTCATGGGCTATCTATCTTCATCCCTTCATAATCAAACGACTAGGAGGAAGAAGGAAGGGGAAAGAGAACAATGAAGGAATGGGGTGGATGGTTTAGATGTAGAGAATCTCAAATTCATCTTGAGTATGGAAGATGTGCCCCTTTCTCTTCTTATCATATTGCTCGATAAGATTCTCCTTCCATTTTTCCATTACCTCCCTTTTCTATTTATTTTCATCCTCTAGTTGTGAGGAAATTTCTTTTATAAGGTTGCAAGGCTCCCCTTCTAGTCTAATGAGTGTCTCTGCCAGCGTATGTAGGTCTTCCACAAGCATGATGGTGGCATGAATCAAAGCACCAAGACTTGAACGGAATATTATTCTCCACCGAGGCATCTTCTTGTATGCATGGCCCATTTTTGTCTTATATTTAATGGGTGATGGGTTTTCTTTTATCTGCATATGGCCTGAAA
This sequence comes from Cryptomeria japonica, assembly GCF_030272615.1. NCBI lineage: Eukaryota > Viridiplantae > Streptophyta > Pinopsida > Cupressales > Cupressaceae > Cryptomeria > Cryptomeria japonica. The sequence goes on along the minus strand of NW_026728845.1, from coordinate 1,260,441 downwards.
TGTGTCAAAAGAGGAAAAAAACCAAGTGTAAGCATGTTGAAGATTTTGATAATTCCTTATTGTTATAAAAGGAATACTACGACTGTAAGAAAATACTATGAAATGTTGTATTCGAGGTGGGTAGAAGCAGCCATTTGTTAATCTAGGGTTTCATGCTGGCTCACAGAGAAGAGGGATTATCTTTCCATATTGTAAATTGCAATTAGTACTGAATGCAATTTTTCAATGGTTGCATATACTGTGTCCATTTGTATTTTATGAATTTATATGAATCAAAATATGAAGGATATGTTGGTTTGTTCTGGTATTTTCTTATCAATGTGTGATTGTGCTTATGGGTCTCCTTCAAGGAAGGAGTTAAATTCTATTTGCAATTTGCAGTAAATTTGGGAAACATTGAATGGATTAACATGAATGGTTGATGCAATTAGTTGATGGAATTGTGTCAATTTTAGGCATTCCACTTTGAAAATTCCCTAATTTGAGTTATTTTGCAATGCGGGTTTGTCCTTTTAATTTGTGGGCGTGACTCTGTTTCATTGGATATGCACTTGATTGTAGAAGCTATTTGTGAATTTTTTTCGGTAGCATCCCTTATTAATCGTATCTCTCCTATCTTCTTTTCTTCAAGCATTTCTTAAAGGGCAGGTTTCATAATGCATGCTTTGTATTCCCTTGTACACTTGGAGTAGCGCATGTATTATTTTTTTGGTCGAATTGTAGATTGTGAAGGATTAGGGGTGTATAGAGGGTAACTGTAGATAATCCCCTTATAGTTGAGAAACATCTACCAATCATGAACCTGTACGATTGTGACGAATTTGAAAGCATATTGGGCATGAAGGTCCTAAGTAGGAAAAATACATTCCCGAGTTAGGTAGAGCTCAAAGTGAAGAAGGCTCGCTAAGGCCTTGTTGTGTTTTGTTTTCTTGTCTTCAATCTGTTGATAGTTCAAATTAAATGATGTGAAGGAGATTCAGATTTGAGAAGATTTTGATTTTGATCCATGGGTTATTGTTAGCATCCAATAAAATTTAGGCCTACAAATATCATTATTTGCGACAATCCGCAAACAATTTTCACTCAAAATCCATCAATTTCTCTTTATTTATTACTACTTATGTTGTGATTATATCTGTCTAATATGATTTGATCGGTTTTATTCCAAAAAATTATTAATTAATCTAAATTAATCAAATCCTAAAACTGATTTTAACCACAAACTAATTTAATAAATATAACATACAATGCACAAAATGTTTAGAATTGTTTTGTTTTTTTGATGAGGAACATGGCCATCCAAAATTATTCTAACTCATAAATCTATAATTATTTACAAACATTTGGAGAACATAAGAAGCAAAATGTGAAATTATTATAAAATGCCTGGATAATATAATATAAGATGCATTAGATTTGCCCTAACTTATACATATTATGTTATTTGGAAATCATTAGAAAGACCAGGATAGCATAATAATATTCTTAGAAGACATGATTTGGATAGATTTGAGACAAAGAATTTTAGGGTAACATGTTTTATTCGCCGGCTTTTCAAAGACATTGAAGTTGGACAAGGAGTTTAGGGTTTTTACTGTGCTTCTCGGTTGTGTGAGATATATTTTGATTTATTGATTAGCATCCTCATATGGGCGTTACTTTTGGTTTGCATTTTCATCTCAAAGTCGTGGAAGAGGAAGCCACAAGTTTATTCCTAGAGGTAGAGGTGGACATAATAGCGGTTATGCAAATATTGGTGGTAGGAATCAAAACCAAAATTTCAGCCACCCAAGTGTCCAAAAGTTTGATTAGTCACATATTCAGTGCCATGATTGTAAGAAGTTTGGGAATTATGCCAGTAAATGTAAAAAGAAACAGTATGACCAGCAGAAGCAAAGTCAGAACCAGTCAAATAACACATCTAAGACCACTCTGTTTATTGCATGCACTAAGATGGCCGAGTCAATTACTACAAATTCTTTTGTTGAGTGCAATATCCTCGAAGAAAGCCCAAGTGACATATGGTATTTGGATTCTGGTTGTAGTAATAACATGACATACAACGTTGAGTTATTTTTTAGTTCTGATGAGTCAGTTCAAACTGATGTCAGTCTTGGTAACATCAATAAGGTCACTATTTTGAGTAAAGGGACAGTTGATATTCTAACCCTTAAGGGGGAGCAGTGTGTTATGCCAGATGTGTATTATGTTGCTGGCCTAAAACTTAATTTAATGAGTATTGGCCAGTTGGTATAAACAGGATATAGAGTTTATATGGAGAACAATGAGTGTGTAATTATGGATAAGTTCCCTAGTAACATAATTTCTCCTTTGAGGATAAGACCTGATGTGAGTGGAAAATCAGAAAGAGTTGCCTTTAAGGAATAAAATACAAAATCAGAAGTTAAAAAAAATTCCGAAAATGATGAAGCATGTCAATCTAGTGCTAAAAAAATAAAAGATAATGACAAAGAAATTCAAAAAGTGTTTCAATCAGTTGTAAAGGATGAATCATGGTTGTGGCATCTCAGATTTGGGTATTTGAATTTTGGAGCATTGAAATCGTTGCACATAAAGAACATGCTTAAAGGTTTTCCATTAATTGAGAAACCAGAAAGAGTATGTGAAGGGTATATTCTAGGTAAACAACATAGATAATCATTTCCAGCAAGAAAACCAGTAAGGGCGAGAGTGCCACTAGAAATTGTACATTCAGACATTTGTGGGCAGATGCAAACACTGTCTATAGGAGGCTATACTTATTTTCTTATATTTATTGATGATTTCACAAGAAAAACCAGGGCTTACTTTTTGAAAGATAAATCAAAAGTGTTGTCTTACTTTCAGCAGTTCAAGGCACTTGTAGAGAAGCAAAGTGGTCAATACATCAAACTGTTAAGAACTGACAGAGGTGGTGAGTATATCTCAAAATATTTTATGAATTTTTGCAAAGCAGATGGCATTCATAAACAGTTCACAACCCGCTACACACCTTAGCAAAATGGTGTGCTAGAGAGAAAGAATCTAACTATAATGGAGATGGCACAGAGGTGGTGGTGAGTATAGCTCAAATGATTTTATGAATTTTTGCAAAGCAGATGGCATTCATAAACAATTCACAGCCCGCTACACACCTCAACAAAATGGTGTGACTGAGAAAAAGAATCGAACTATAATGGAGATGGCACGTAGCATGCTAGCAACAAAACACTTACCTAATGAATATTGAGTTGAGGCAGCAGCAACTGCTGTCCATAGTTTGAATAGACGTCTGACTAAGAGTGTAAAGAGAAAAGTAGCACAAGAGGCTTGGACAGGTATGAAACATAGTGTTTCTCATTTAAAAGTTTTTGGTTGGGTTTCATATGCCCATGTCCCTGATGAGTTAAGAAAGAAGATAGATTTTAAAGGAGAGAAATGCATATTTTTTGGTCATTTCGAGGATACAAAAGCATACAAGTTGTTTAATCCCATAACTAGAAAAGTTATAAGTAGTCGAGATGTTCTATTTGTGGAAGATGAAGCATGGTATGGGACTATAGAGAGGAAAGTGAACATCACACCTATTGTTCCTCATGATGAAGTGTTTCCAATATCAAATGCACCTCAACCAGCACCTTCTTCTACTCCTGGGACAACATCACATGTAGTAGCACAAGCTGCACCTTCATCTATATAAAGAAGATCTTCAAGGTTGCAATCTATACCACAACAAGCTCGAACTACACCAGCTAGTAGTAGTCCAAGCAGTTCAACGTCTTCAGATCACACCCTAGTAAGATTGATACCAAGAAAGACAAGAAGGTTGAGTGATTTGTACAATGTTGATATAACAATTTCGTTTGCTGTTTTTGCTTTATTCTCTCAAGTTGATGATGCTTTAACATTTGAAGAAGCTGTGAATGATGATAAATGGGCACATGCCATGGATGAAGAGATTGAATCTATTAAGAAAAATAAAACATGGGAGTTGGTAGATCTGCCTGAAGGAAAAGATGCTATAAGTGTCAAATGGATTTACAAGACAAAACATGATGTCGATGGAAAAGTGCAAAACCATAAGGCAAGGCTTGATGCAAGAGGTTTCACACAATAGCCCGGAATCGACTTCAATGAAATATTTTCTCTAGTTGCACGGATGTATACAATCAGAACAGTATTGGCAATTGTTGCTCATAATAAGTGGGTGGTATACCAAATGGACGTGAAGTCAGCCTTTTTGAATGGATATCTACAAGAAGAAGTGTATGTTCACCAGCCTGAAGGGTATGAGATTTCAAGACAGGAAGACAAAGTATATAGGCTGGAAAAGGCATTGTATGGATTAAAGCAAGCTCCAAGAGCTTGATACAGCCGGATAGACTCTTACTTGATTCAAGATAGATTTCAAAGGAGTAGTTGTGAGCCGACTCTGTACATAAAATTAAATGAGAATGGCAAAGTTTTAATTGTATGCTTGTATGCAGATGATTTGATCTTGACTGGTGATCTGAACATTGATGCTTTCAAAACAACAATGAAAAGTGAGTTTGAAATGACTGATTTAGGGCTTATGAGATATTTTTTGGGTATTGAAGTCCATCATTCTAGTGCTGGAATATTTATTTGTCAATCTAAGTATGCTAATGAGATTTTGAAGAGGTTCAACATGTTGAAATCCAAACCAACACCTACACCTGTCACAACTGGATTGAAACTAAGCATGGAAGATGGAGGACTATCTGTAGATCCCACATTATATAAAAGAATGGTTGGGAGTTTAATGTATTTAACAACCATGAGGCCAGATATAATGTATGGTGTCAGTTTGATCTCCAGGATTATGTAATTACCAAAGGAATCTCATTGACAGGCTGGGAAAAGAATTTTGATAAATTTCTCTTCACTTCTCTCGCTTTAGGTTTTCAAAAACTATTTGTTGGTAGAAAATGATTTACTGTCAACCTCAAATGTTGTGTCTCTTGAGATGGTGTTTGGGCCCGTCAATTATTCCGATATTTTAAACTATTTATAATAGGGAGTAGAATGCTATTTTTCACATAGCCAGACACTATAACTATAACAATTTTCAATATAACCACATATAAGCGTGAGATGTATTTGATGAGTACAGTTTATCGATTTTAAGAAATGTATGTTTTGAGAGTTTGTATGGCGAAATTAAAAAAATACTTAGTAGTTAAGTTTATGGATACAAAGCTAGTTTGCATGTGAACTACATCTAAAACAAAAAACCTTGAGCTAACATAGAGCAGACGACATTGTGATTTTGATCCACGATGATTGCTTGCATCCATTAATTGCATATAGATATCCTAATATGCATCAATAGATCTATTAGAATTCATTTTAGTGGAGACAACAAGAGATGAAATGAATATTCCAGAGCATCATCTAAAACAATCATCCATATTTATACTCATCTTAGCATGTGTTTTAGATTTAATGTGCATGTATTGAACTAGTTAAGTTTAAGGAAACAAAGCGAGTTTGCACATTAACTAGATCTAGAACAAACAATGTTGAGCAAATATAGAGAATATAATATTGTAATCTTGATCCACACATTATTGTTTGTATCCATAAAGTGCATATAAATATCATCATATGCATTAATCTACAAACAATTGTTACTAATAGAATTAATTAATTTTATTTAATTATTCATGGTGTGATTATACTCATCTTATATTACTTGACTCATTGTATTCCAAAAAAATATTAGTTAATCTAAATTAATTGAACCCTAAAACTTAAACCACCAACTAATATAAGAAATATAAAATACAACACATAAAACATTTGTGATTAAGCCAAAATAACCTCATTATATTTATCTAGTTTCTATTATTGTATTGCTTCGCCAATATACTTATCTATACCATAGCCCAAAAAATCTTTCGAGGAAAAAGATTGGCAAACTAAAAGTATGACTTGTTTTTTCTTAAAAATGGAGGATTTAAACTGGGGAAAATTGGATTAAAAATAAAGCCAAAAATGCAAAAAAGGGATAAAAACTTAGTTTTGAAATTTGGGCATTGTATAATGCATACTTTATACTAAATGTAACTATTTATTTGTAGTAGGCAACATCAGTAATAATCCTAGTCATATGGTAAGGATAAAAATATACGATAATTATAATTTTAAAAATTAATGTAATGCCTTTGCCTACATCTATCATTGTTTTTAACAATTGTGATTGAGAGCATAATATTAAAAGCTTAGGACTACTTACTGCCTTCATTGTAATTTGAAGTAGTTTTTAGACCAAGCTGAAAGTAATGTTAAAAGAAATCTTATGATGTAAGATAGTCTTAAAACATTACATTACCCATTTGTTTCAAAATGAAATGGCACACTTTTATGCACACATTTGTATCTTTGATTAGTTTTATCACTAAGATAAATTATTACAACAAAAAATATTTTAGCACTGCAGTTATTCAACTAATCATGTATTCAATAATTACATATACGCCTTAAAGTCTTTTCTTATAATGTACTCAATAATTACATTTGAAAAGCCTGAAAAGTAAACTGTAAAATAAGTAAGAAAGGCCAGGATAATATAATCTATAATTGTAAAGAGTTCGATTTACCCTATTTCATACATATTGTGTTGTTTGCAAATCATTAAGAATAACGTGATACTATTATTCGAAAGAATAAATTTAAATAAGACAGGATATCGATAGTATTGAGATGATGGATAGCCCATTTTATTTGCCGGCTTTTAAAAGACATTGAGGTTGGACAAGGATTTTAGGGATTTTACTGTGCTTCTGGGTTGTATGAGACATATTTTGATTTCCTTGTATACATTCGCGTTAATTTTGATTTTCTTGTATAAATTGCAGACCGAGTTGGCGATGAAAATAAGAGAATGCCCATGCTATTTAATGATCTTACCTGAGTTGAGCTGAGCATCTGCATCTGTGTGATTGAGGCGAGATTTGGGAAACGGAAGAGGAAGAGGAAGGAAAAATGGCAATGAAAATGGGCAGCGTTGCAGTTTTGGTTTTGGTGTTAACGGCAATAATAGTAATGGCCAATATTAGCGTGGCTTCGGCGCAAGCAGGGCCATGCTTTAAATTCCTGTGCGTTAACGATGGCGGTTGTACAGGAAACGCAGACAGCCCTAAGTGCTGCAACATCGGCGACTGCGGGAGTGGGATTGGATATTGTGCCGCCACATGCTAGCAACCGCCTTCTATTACCTTTGCCTCATCAAAATAAATTGAGTTGAATGGTTTGCTGTTTGTGTGTTTGAGCAGGATACTTACAATCCTTGTTCATTTGTTTCAACCTTTATTTTCGCTGCGTGGCCGCTATCCAACAAGTTAAGATTGTTGTTCCAAAATATTTGACTATATATATCTTATCTTATCTTGTTCATGTTTCAATCTTTTATTGAAATAGGTTCGTTATCGAATTATATCTGCACCTCCATATATTTATAATGTGGAGTAGAATTCTGTTTTTCACATGGTGAAGTCGGTGACATTTTCAAACACTGATACAGGGGACAAGTGAATTAGTGAGGTTTGGAGATAACTATATTGATCAATATGTTTTCTATAAGATAGGATCTTTTTTACAAAAGGATCCAAACATTCTAGTTGTCTTATTTTTGTGAAGAGAATTATAACTCTATATTCTTAAAATAGAAAATGGTCGAATAGATCAAAGAGCTTATATCCATAGACATATTTATGTGGTTAGTGTTGGACACATTGGTTTGTGAACGAATGATTGCACTATCCCCCTTTTTTGAGGACTAGATTTTATTTTGCTTCAGTCCAAGGCATTGCCTTTATCAAATGCCTATTTACACCACTAGCTATGTACTTGTACTCATGTTATGGCTTGACAAGGTAAATACTTTGTTCTCATCTCATGGCTTGACAATGTTTCTCTCATGGCTAGAAATACCTTCCCCATAACTAAATGTATTAATAATGTTTATAGGCACTATTAAAACACTATTTACATGTCCACACAACTTTCTTCTTACATAGTACCCTTTTGTAGAAAAAATGTCACTTGTTATTTTGGAAACATCGAGGGCCCAAATATTCTCGTTACACCCTTTGAAATCTAAGTGCAAGATCTATGGCCTTCATTGAATTCTCTCATATCTACTCATATAATTGATTGCTAATGGATTGATGGATGCATTAGATAAAGTTATGATATTCATATTTTCTTGTTGTTTCAAATAGAAAATGGATGTTTAAAGAAGATTGGCTCATTTCGTTTTTTGAAGCCACGAGGGGAACTACAACCACACTCTGTTAGCTAAATTCAACAATTCTTGGAGAAAGGGCGAAGTTAATTTTGGGAGCACCGAATTCAAGATTACCCTAAACTTATTGCAGAGGCAGTGTGTCTCAAATGTGAAGGCTTAAGGGTTGTGGAGAAGAGTTACAACGACCACAAGCTGTTTATCAAGAAATTCTTGGAGAAGGGTGAAAGGCATGTTCATCTGCAAAATGGGTATGATAGGTTGGTTCTTCCTCGCCCCTTTTCCTGAGATAGCTATTATGTGATAAAGTACTTTACTCTTGAAGGTAGTTACACCACTATTCACAATTATCATTTTCTTTTTCTCAATCACATTAGGCATAAGGAGAACATAAACATTTCGTTTTACCTTTAATCATTTCTATGTATGAATATTGAAGTTAAAAGTTCTTCTCCCACTTTACACCAAGGTCTCACCTTTGCCTTGTATAGGTATGTATCTAATCTAACTCCTCAAAGAAATAGGCTTTTAACCCGAAGTGAGAACCCTAGAAAGCCTAGCATCTCTTGAAAATTGAGCTCATTGAGAGAAAACTCCATACAATGGAAAAACCAATACCTCTGTTAAGAAGAAAGGTTAAGAAAATAAAAATCCTAGTGAGTACATTGATACCGATAGTATTGAGATGCCTTTGCTTATTTTTTTGAAGGCAACGATGCCTTAGTCTTTACTTGTTTAGTGATTTTTTGGATTATGCTCCGCAGTACTAAGTTTAAAACTTTATTAAGGCCTGTCTACCAGACTATTATGATGATAAGTAGCTTAATGGTTAGTCTTAGTTGTAATTTTTATTTTACTATTTTAATTTAGACTTCTCTAGTTAAGGTTTTTTATTATGTAAGGGTGGGTTGTGGTGTGCTATTCTTTGGGTTCTAGCTAATTTGTGCTAGTTGCTTCTTTCTAGGTTAATGTGTTAATCTCTTGTATTGTTTTGGGATCAGGGCCCTCTCATTGATTACTTAATACGAAACAATAACAACCTTTTGATAACAAAAAGTGTGTCATATAGAACAAATAATACCTATTTTCAGCCCTCAATGACTAGCTTCTCATGCGTCGGTGTTTGAAAATGTCACCTACGTGGACAATAGCATTCTATGTTAATTATAAGTATGTCTAGTCAGATAGTTATGGCGTTTTGGTTGTGCTATTATGTTTTTGGTTACTTATTTAGAGTTATATTCTAGTGTTTTGTCTGGGCACTTGGCTGTGTGATGCCAGAAGCTATACCGTGGCTAATCTATTTTGTTGTTTTCTGTCTGCTAGAATAGTTTATAGTAATATTTGTGAGAGAAATTCTTTAAATACAACATACTTTAACTGTAAATAGCTACCCCTTAATTGCAATTTGAGATAAGGAATTTCCATGCGAACAACACTAGGTTTAGAGCTTGCACAACATAGAACACCATGTGTATGGTCAACCACTAAAAATCACTTTTCTCCAAATCCATTACATTAGGAAATCAACATAGAACACCATGTGTATGTTCAACCACTAAAAATCACTTTTCTCCAAATCCATTACATTAGGAAATTAAGATGTTTAAATAACTCCCCTTTGTAAATCAGGATGATGGCAGATGATTAGACTGAGTGTGAATTGTAAATGCTTGAACACATTGTAACTTATATACATACAACATCAAGGTGAATTAATGCAATCTTAAAATGTTATATTGCCCATTCATTTCAAAATGAAATGACATACTTGTCTCTTTCTGGAACACAATACTACTAGCACTAGGATAAACTGTTATAATACACATAGCAGCTCTTTTTGCATGACGATTGTCTGGTGGTTGAACTAAGATGCAAGTTTCAACTCAGTTTTGTATCCCAGGTAGATGAAGTATTCCAATGGAAACAACAGAATCTCGAAGTTATTATTGAAGACTATGGTTTCATAAGTAGAGAATGTAAATATGAGATGTCAAAGCATCCACCTATCAATTTTATAGCTGCAATTAACGCTGCCTATGCTATATAAACAACAATTATTCATACACTTGAATTACACATTTGATGACTTCTTATGCATTTGATGGAGCAGATTTTGATTAAATTTAAAATTATTTGAATATATTCTGTAACTTACCAAGTTTTAAAAAATAATTTATTTTAGTTATTTAGCTTATTAGTATTATCTAAAGGAATTTGGAAATACTAGATCTTCTAAACAATGTGCAAGGACAATTTTTGTATAATATAGTTCAAATTTATGAACATGCCACAGGCTTGTTCATACTGAAGGATTAGTTGTTTCTTCTTGAAAACTAAAACTAGGTAAAGAAAATTTAGACATTTGAATTGCAGCATCCAATTATATTTCAATTGGGAAGACAATCTTTAGAACATTGAATCGCAGATTAAATCCTTGAAAGAATTCCAAACCAAATTAATATCATGGGTGCAAATATTATATATTATATAAAGCAAGCTGCTACTAATCAATAAGAGAAATAATCGCAGATTGTTTGTTGCCTTCCATTGGTAAGATCTTTCTCTTTAGGTAGTTAAACCCTTTTCAAAGATTGAAGCTCTGATACCAATTGTTAGGCCCAATATGGAAAGCTAATGTACTGAGAGGGGAGGGGTGAATTAGTACTTTAAATCCTTTTATCAACAATATCTTTACTGTTATGCATAAACCAAAAACTGCTGTAACATAACATAAAGCTAAAACAAATATGTAACAATCATACATGATTCACTCCATAACACATATATTTTGGTTACACATAAACTCTTGGTTAGAGAGAAAAACTATGGTGGGGATGGCACCCACAACTTCACTACTGCAATAATAAAAAGTGCTCGGTTAGAGCTACATATTTAGATATTTTTGATAGCTTACCCTGTTAGGAGTAACAAGATTTGTTAGATCTACCTTGCTAAAGGATTTTACAACACTTTATATAAATGCTGCACCTGATTAGAGGATTTACAATTTATAGACTTGATTAGAGTCTTTTACCCTGTTAAAGGTTTCTCTTACAATTTCAAAATATAATAAGACTTTACAAATATCTGCAACTTTACATTTGAAATGATGTAGCAGATTCTATGTGCTCAAAATAAGATTAGCTTGCCTATAGCATACCTCGGTAACTCATAATGTAACTTGGTAAACCCTTCTGTTGACTCTGTTCTTTGACTATTCTTTGATAACCTTCTCGGTGACCTTTGTGTCTCTATATCAGTCATAATACTCTGTGATTTCTCATGTATCACATAAGTCTTGCTTCATACACATATGCACACACAATTTTCTCATTCACACATATATCTCTAACCCTAAATTCATGCTGTATAAATATACTTCTTATGTCGGTGGTCTGATTCATTGCTTCGATCTTACAAACATGATTTCTCGAATAAATAACCATGCAAAATATTTAATTGGTTGACCTCAAAATTATACAAAATCTATATGTGCAATTTCCAATGTGATAACGGTTCCATGTTCCTCGATCTTGTAACACGTTTTCATATGTGTGTCCAGGTTCAATGAATCTGGTAACACATTTCACTTAGTGTATATCAACTCGGTGTATTATCTTTACTGCTCGGTAGACATAAAATAACACTCGATAGACAGCTCGGTGTATACTGCGTTCTATGACTGCTTTCTTCTGTAACTGACTAGACTGTTCATACCGACTTCTCTGTGTGTACCGACTGCATGATTCAGTAATGCTAACCGACTAGAATATATAGAATGACTTTGGATATAAAACTAATGGCAATTTGATAAGTAGTAACAATCTCCCCTTTTGACATTAGTTGAGATGTTTGACAAAACTACTTTCAAAGTCATTACTCAAAAATCTGTATACTTTACAAAATTTGACTAAACATACAATATATACATTAGTCAATGAAATAGTATAATCAAATATACTCCCCTTATCAATATGCTGTTCAAAACTTTGATTATGTGTGCTCGGTGATCAATACTCTGTAATCACCGTTCTTTCCTCTGTTTACTGCTTGGTTCATTGCTCTTGGATGCTCTGCTTATTCTGCTCGGTATACTCCCCCTGTATACGATACTCCGGCTGTTTGATAATTTGAATACTATACACTCCCCCTGTGTACTTTGATGCTATATATATTCTTGATGATATCCTCCCCCTTTTTGACAAACATCAAAATTTAGTTACCATTTGGAGGTGGCAACTGATCAAAAATGGATTTGTACTTTGTCTTGGCTTTGGTGAGAGCAATAGAAAGTGCATCCTTTACACTGTCCATTAAAGAATTGCGTGCATTAATATCAGCCAACAATGAAATTAAGCCATCTAAAGTGCTTCCCTTTTGTGTAGTAGAGAGGTAAGTGGCTCGGTTTAGCTGTTCTTGAGCGGATGAAAGATGAGGAAGGAATAATGTTTGAAGTGTCATTATGTCCATCCTGATCTTGTGTTCTTCATTCCTCAGTTCCAATTGTTGAGCCATTAGCTTTTGTAGCTTAGTATAAAATTTTTGAACTGAATTGGGCTCGAGGGTCAACTTATTTGAGAGATCGGTGATCTCTTTCTCAATTGCTTCTGTTTTATTCTTAATGTCCTTAAGGAATAAAGAAAATGTGCAGAGTTTCTGAAATAATGAAAGAATGTGCTTGAGTTGAGGGGACAACTCAGCAATAAATTTGACAAGTTTTACCTTGCCAACAACAATGGATTTCTGTACTTCCTCTATCATTTTAGCAGTTAGCTCCTTGTATTTTAGTTTGCTCAAGTATTCGGATGCATCTACTCCAAATGTCTTAATCTGATTTAGGAGTTCATCCAATTGAATATGGATGGCTGCATCGGTTGATACTGTAGCTGAAGGTAGCATATCTGATAGTAAGGTCTTTACCTTCTGAAGTAGTTTATTCTTCTTTTGTATGGCTAGTTGCTTCTCCTATTCAGCCTTTGCTTTGCACAGTTCACTGAATTCAATGAGTGCTTGCCCTTTCAATTTGGAGATGTCTACATTGGGCAACACTATCGGTTTTGATAAATCAATTTTGAAACTATGCTTTTTCAACTTCTTTTCTTTACCTTTCACTGGGTGAACCACTACAATAGCTTGAGAGGATTGAGGACCCTCGGTAGGTTTCTTGGTAGAGACAACACTTTGGTCGGTTTCTTTAGCCTCGGTAGTGTCCTTCGGTGTCTCGGTGCTTGGTGTCTCAGCTGTAACATTTTCCGTGCTAGAAGGTGCTTGAGAGGTTTGTTCTTGTGAAGTACCTTCTGCTGTAGACTTTTGACCTTCGGTGCCTTCACCTGTATCCTGAGGAGCTTCGGTTGTAGTAGGTTGATTGATCGGTGGGTAAGGCTGAACTTGTTCCAAAATAGATTCACTGGAGACAAGTTTTGCATAAGCATTGCCTTCTATCATTTCTTGTTCAGGTGCCTCTGCATCCATGATATCTTCATCTATTTGAATGGTGTCAGGAGGGTCTTGCTCGGTGACATCAGGCTCTTGGTCGGTGACATCGACTATTTCCACTGTAGATTGTTCACTAGCATTCTTTCTTCCAAAGATGTCCTTCCATTGCTCTTTTGTTTCCTTCTACACTTCTATATACACGCCATTCATCAATTTCAAGGCCTTTTGTTTTACTGTAAATTGTGTTTGGCTGTTTGTCAGATGTTCTTTTATTTCATCAACCGACATATCAGGAAAGAGATGCACCAGACTTCTTTCTCTGATTTGTTTCTCCGAGTCTAGGGCATATTACCATTTGGTTTCAATATGTGTATATAATTCTTTAGGAATAGAATTACATACTTCGAATGGGACCACTCAGAATTTTAGAAGTGTGCAAATGACAGCTTCTTCAATTTGCCTCTTTTCATCAGTAGATCTGGATTCATATTTGACAAATTTGAATCCACCAAATCCACCATATTCCTTCAGATTTTTACAAAAAATTTCTACACTATGTACATCTACCTTCTTGCTTTTCGCAATCTAAATTTAATTTGCATCTTTAGATTCAGTATCACTTGACTCTTTTGGCAAAATGAGTCTCCAAGTAGATTTCTTGTAAGTTCTAGTTACCTTAGGAACGACAACAATTTTTTGTCTCTTACTCGGTGATGCAGCAGATGCCCTTGTGTTAGGTCTCTTTGTTGGAGGGGTCAGTAGGGCCATTGAAGTGTTCTGTTTCTTTCTCTTCAACACTTTTCCCTTAGGCAATTCGGTGCTAAGTGTTATGGCTGCTTCTTGGGCTTTTATCTCCTCTTTGGTGATGGGTAGAACGTCTTTGACAGGTGTGGAGGAAGACTCTTCTCCAAATTTCTCAGATAATGCATTAATCATCTTTGTAGCTTTTCTTGTAGCCTTCGGTACTACAATGCTCATTTTTACTTTTTCCTTCACCTCATCATAGGTTCCATACCTCAGCTCGGTAGTATGCCTTGGCAATGATAGATAGGCATCAATTTGCTGTTGTGTGATATCAAAATCAATCTCATAACCCATTGGTGGCAAAGATTGAGTCCTTGGTTCAACAACATTCATATAACAATAATCGGTGTCGACCTCAAAAAATATATCATCCTTATATTTTTCTACCAGCTGTGGTGGAATCCAGTACCTGTTATGCATTTTCTCTTGGAACTTGCTGAAGTAATCATCCATTATATCATTAAAGTTATCACCTAACTTCTTGATGAAGTTATTGATCTGATGGGTGATTGGTCGGTGTAGTTCCCAAACAACTTTACCGACTGTTGGAAAAAACTTCTCAAAGTAGAAAAACATACATACAAGTAGTGATCCAAATTTTAGAGTATTTGCCAAGTTGTTCTTCTTCGGCTTCTTGATTGTGTTCAGATTTTCAAACAATTTCTTCAACAATACTTCACACAAGTCAATTTTCATGCCTTTCTTAACAATTTTTTATGCTAAGTCCACTGCTGCATAGGGTACACTATTTTCCATTGCCGATTGGAAGAAACAGTAACCAATTACTCTAATGGAAAATTTGAGTTGAGGATTAGTGACATTGTTCAACTTCAGACCTCTGTAATCAGATTCTACTCCAGTCAAATTGATCAATTCCTTCTGTGATATCATTTTCTATGCTTGGGCATGATCATAGATAGGATAACTGGTGATCAGATGAATGATTTCTTTAGTGATCTTAAACGGTTGCTCTTGTAGCCACATGAAATCATCATGCACTCGGCTTAGTACAAGCTTGACCCACTGGGGTTTGAACACACGGGGATAGGTTAGGGCTTCAGTCAATCCCTTGATTTTGATATGCTCATACTTGCTATCCATTTTACTATCTGTGCACAATTCATCATATGCATCTTTGATCTCAACATGACCGAGTTCTTCAACATGACATTTTGTGAAGAATCTCACATCCTCGAGTAACAAGACTTGATCCGGGATGAGTGAAAAGGAAGTTTTGTCATTCGGTTTAGATGCAATTTTGGGAGTCAAAGAGTATTTTGGTGAGGGCTTCTCTACATTCTTAACAACAATGGGGTCTTGGATCTTAGGTGCCATTTTGATTTCAGATAAAAATTGACACAGGAACCTTAGGGTTTGAGAACTTAACAAATGACAGACGCTTCACACTCAGCAGATAATAACAACTTAATGAGTTTGGTAAACCAGCTTAGCAATGCGATGAGATTCGATGTAAATACCTTAGATTTCACTTTGAAGATGGTTTGATCGCCTTCATTCACTCTACTCTACTTCTTGAAAACTTGGTGAATGAAAATGACCGCGAAAATACCTTTAAGTACTCAAAAATACCTTATCGGGCTCCGTGCAAGTTAGGTCAAAACATTAAATGCACTCGGTTCTACTTAACTTTCTTTCCCTTTCTGCGCTTTAACCGAGTAACCAAATTTCCTTCATATACCGACTTGACAGGCTTCCTGAATTCACCGACTTGACAAATTTCCTGTAAAGTACTCCAAAAGACTTTGATAGAATTTCAAACTTACTAATACATCTTAATATGTAGATTTTGAATTCAGTACATACTAAAATAAGAACTGTTTAAGATTTAACCTTGTGAGAATGTAGTCCCTTCATACCTTTACCAATTAATTTGGAGTGGAGCACCTAACTCGATAGGTAAGGTGTTTTCTTTATTTGACACAGTTTCCTTCTTTCCAAGAGATAGGCAAGCGAAAAATGGGGATTTTGGAGGAGAGATGAAGGAATGGGAAAATTTGTCCAAGAGGGACAAAGAAGCAAAAGTTGGAGATGGATAATATGAGAAAAATTTGGAGGTGATTGGATAAAAGGGGAAGGAGTTATGACAATCTTAAAAATAGAGAAATATGAGATTTTGGGCTTCAAAAAGTGGATTTTTGGGATGAGGCCTCCAAGGGAGGAAATGTGGAAAATGGCAATGCGGAGAATCCGGTGAAGTTTGGAGGAAAATGGAGTCGAGATAAAGAAGATATGGCGAAAAAACATAAAATTTTTTTACTTATTTTTTTTAAACCTTAGATTTAACAGAGCAGACAGAAACCCTAGAATTAACAGGGCAGAAACCCTAAATTTAACAGAATAAAAAAAAAATGTCAAAGGTTTGGATTTCTGATTGTCTAGATATACAAGAGCATAATCTCCTACTTTCACACTTTCCTGCGGTCAGACAGATTATCTTTAAACAGAGCAGATAATAGGAAATGAAAAAAAATAAAAAATGCAGACTACAGTTAGCGCCAAAAAATTTCAGACAGATTAACAGAGCAGACAGTAGCACTAAACAGATAGAAAAGTGTCAAAGGTCCGGATTTCTGATTGTCTAGATAGACAAGAACATACTCTCCTATTTTCACACTTTCCTGCGGTTAGAGCATACAGTCGAACTAAACAGAATAGAAAAGTGAAAGGTCTGGATTTCTAATTGTCTATATAGACAAGAGCATACTCTCCTACTTTCACACAAATTATAATTAAACGGAGCAAATAATAGAGCAAATAATAGATCGGATAACAAGAATTCAAATTCCCACAAAAATGCTCACTCTAATCGCAGAGCTATCATGCTGAAACAGAAACAAAAACAAAAATGCAGCAGAAACAGAAAAGAAGCTATTGCATTGAAATACAAAGCCGCTATTCTGGAACCTGCAAAAAAGATTTTTTTTTTTTTTTTTCTACAGTCGCGCTATTCTAGAACCTGCGTCTCACAACTCACAAAAACTTAAAAAAAACATTAGTTCTTAGGGACGTGGGTCCCACCGAGTGTGCCAAAATGAAGAGGGGAAAACAGATTTGAAGGTCAAATGATCAAAACATAACAAAATAAACATGTAGAATGCTAAAATATCATTAAAAGACCATTTCACCTTGCTATTTTACCTTCTCCTTTGGATTGAGCTTGATGAAGTGAAGGCGCCCCTTGATAATGCTCCACTTGATGTGCTCCTTTGATTGCTGGATGTGGATGGCTCTCCAATGTTGTGCACAAATGGAATGGATTTGAAAAATGATAAGAATGAGATGATCAAGTTGCCAAGATGATTTCCTGGGCTCAGAAGAGCAGCATAAACTTACTGGATTTCAAGATGTTTTGAATGAAGGGATGGAGCCCTATTTTATAGGAAGAGGAGAGGAAAACGAATGGCTAGGATGAATTTGAGATGAAGGGCTAAGATTTACTTGTGAGCTCACACAAGGTCCAAGAGAGGGTGTGGAGACCAAGAAATATGCCTTAAAGGCATTTCGTATCTCCACTCTCCACAAGATGCATTGGAGGAATAAAAAATTCTCCAAAAAAGGATATCATGGGGATTGGAGGAATAAAAAGGAATTAAAAATTCCTTGGGAGAGGGGATGCCTAGAGGAATGTGTGATTTCGAAAATTTTACATTCACCTAGGAAAAGAGCATTTAAAGCTAGTGGCTAGATGAAAAAGACAGAGTTGACTTTGTGGCTAATCATGATGATTAACCATTAATGACTCATTAGGAGAGGGATTAGAGGAAATATTAGGTGAGATTAATATTTGTACAAGAATTTGATTAGGAGAGAGAATGAGTGGAGGGAATAAAAAATTAGAAGAATAATGTTAAGTGAGTTTAGGGAGTTTCTAGAAGAATGAATTAAGAAGATGATTTGTAGGAATCATGTAGGTTAACTAATTAATTGAAATTAATTAGCTAAGAGGAAGATTTGTGAGGATTTGATTTTTTTAGAAGAATAAAGAAAGGGATTGATTTATTAAATAAATAAATCATATGCTATAGTGACAATATTAATTATATTTAATTAATATTGAGAGGAATTTGAATTAACATAATTAATTATGCGAGGAATTAAAAATAATTTAAATAATTATTTTTAAGTGTCTACATAGGCTAGAGAATATTTCATTTGGCTGCTGTGTAGCGGAAGGGATATCAAAATCTTAGAAGGTAGTCAAAGGGACATCGAAAGGTGGTTTCAAATGGAAAACGCCTTTCATGGGCTACCTATATTCACCCCTTCATCATCAAACAACTAGGAGGAAGAATGAAGGGGAAGGAGAACAATGAAGGCAGGGGGTGGATGGTTCAGATGCAGAGCATCTGAAATTAATCTTGAGTATGGAAGATGTGCAGTATGCAGTTCTTATAATATTGCTCGATAAGATTCTCCTTCCATTTTTCCATTACCTCCCTTTTCTATGTATTTTCATCCTCTAGTTGTGAGGAAATATCTTTTATAAGGTTGCAAGGCTCTCCTTCTAGTCTAATGAGTGTCTCTACCAACGTGTATTATGTAGGTCTTCCACTAGCATGATGGTGGCATGACTCAAAGCACAAAGACATCAACAAAATATTATTCTCCATTGAGGCATCTTCTTGTATGGGTGGCCCATTTTTGTCTTATATTGAATGGGCGATGGGTTTTCTTTTATTTGCATATGGCCTGAAACATGTCAAAAGAGGAAAAGCCAAGTGTAAGCAGGTTGAAGATTTTGGGAATTCCTGATTATTATAATAGGAATACTACAACTGTAAGAAAATATTCAGAAATGTTGTATTCTAGGTGGGTAGAAGCAGCCATTTGTTAATCTATGGTTTCATGCAGGTTCACAGAGAAGAAGGATTATCTTTCCATATTGTAAATTTCAATTAGTACTGTATGCAATTTTTCATTGGTTGCATATACTATGTCCATTTGTATTTTCTGAATTTATATGAATTCAAATATGAAGGATATGTTGGTTTGTGTAGTACCCCTCCTCGATCAGCCTCTTTTGTATGTTTTGAGTTACTTCAGTGATTGTTATGTGGAACATTATTGTATTTTGATTCGGATATTATGCGATGTTATTTCGTGCTTTATCTAGATTCATGGTGTATGATTTATGTAGTATTTCAGTGCTTATGATTAATGTTATTTTATGGATCATTATCATGGACTGACACTTTTCCCTTCTATTGCGATGCGTTATTTATATGTTGCGTGTTTGCAAGTGTACTATTGGGATGTGAGGGGATGATTTTCATTCACTCACTCCGGTGAGATAGGGAACGTCATGATTCTTGTTCATCGTTGTGTTTACCATGTTTGTATATATATATTGGTCTATATGCACGTGTGGTTCTTTGGTTGTTGTACCCTAGCTTGACCGCAGTTACACTCATGTGAGTGTTGTCAGTCGGTTGTGTTTCCCCCATTTGGCTGTTATGCATGTCATGGTGCCTTGGTTTGGTCATTTGAGAGTCATCATTTGATCTGTCTTGGTTTTGCATGTTTCTGTTTATTTAAATGGTTATTTAATTTAGATGGATGATGCTATCTTGTGTTTGCGTAATCATTTAATTAATATGCTTTATGATTATTGATTTATTTAAATTGATGAATTGCTAGATTAAATGGCTTAATTTATTCTGTAAGTTGCATTAATATTTTTGTGAAATAAATAAATTGCCTAGCCATTTAAAAAGGTTAAATGCTTATGTTGAAGGAAGTATTTATGAAAAAAGAAATAAATGAAAGTTTTCCTTTTTATTTTTCCATTTGGCCTTTTTAATTTAATCATTGGAAAGAATTATTATTTTTGGGAAAGAAATAAATTTGATTGCCTTTTTAGTTTTAAAATATTTAAATTTGATTGGATGAAAACTTTAACCTAGAAGCTTGGGTTAAAAGATATTTTGGGCATCAATTCTGGGCATTCACGACAGGAGAAGAAGAGGATTTTTGGAGAGAAAATTCTGGAAAAACTTCCTGAAGGATCTAGAAATTTGACTTGGCTACAAGACTAGAGTTTCTTCATCCCTTTTGCTTGCTAATTGCTTCAAGGTTGGAGGTTTCCTTGTCTTGAATTTGTTTTTTGAAAATTTCAGTTTGCTTCCTGTGTATGGAAATTTATGTATTCTGCCTGTAGATTCTTTTTGGAATGTTGAAATGGAAGAAAGATTGCCTGATATAGTTGATTGTGTGATGCTATAAGCATATGGTTGCATTCAGGAAAGGAATTTGTTCATTTCTTCTCTGCTGTGTGTTATTTGTTAATAACAAGCAATTTCTTGATTTACCTCTTCATTGGAAAGAAAGAATTTTAGATTGGGCTTGCTGGGTGCATCCTTGTTTCTATTCTGTCATGATTTGGCTAGCTATTCTTTCCAGTGTGTCTATTTCACCATTTACCTTGCTGGTAAACTCTTCCTTGAAATTTTGGAAATTTGCACTGTATGTGTGTGCCTGTGAATTAATTCTGGAAATGGAATGTTCGAAGTGGTAAGTATTACCAGTTGGAAGTGGTAAATGTTACCGATTGGAAGTGGTAAGTGTTACCGGTTGGTAGCAACATTGTTACCAGTGGTAGAAAGACTACCGGTAAGTGGTGTTTGTTGTCCTGGCAGCAGCACAACTGTGGGTTGGTTTGACCCTTGCTTAGCTTTGAGCCCTCACCGATCTCCAAACCGGTTTGTGTTAAGAACTTAAATTTTATAAATGGAATGTTTAAAGTGGTATTGCATGATGTAATGTGATTTTCAAGTAATTTTTATTATGTGGTTAATAAATTTATCAATGAAAATTAAGGCATGAATTAGAGATTCAAATGGGTAGATTTGGAATATTAATTTGGAAATTGATTAGATGTGACTGCTGGAAAGGAGTGTTTTATTTAATTTTCAATTAAAGATGTTGTAAGTGTTTATGATGCTGATATTTTCAAAGATTTTCTGAGTGCGGATTTGATGTATTTAGCTGTCCTTGCAAGTTTTTATTGTGACATTTTGGTTTGTGGTTCAGTCATCCTGTGGTGGTGTAATTGGTACCTTTGACCAAGTGATATATGTTGGCTCCGTTGTCTTAACCATGTAGTGTCTTTGCCTTATGGTCAGTCAAGAGTTAGTATGTCCTTGTTTGACCACTTGTTTTCGATAGTGGTGTTATGGCTGTTTGCTTCGCCATAGGGTCCTCGGGGAGTGACCATGCTTGTGTAGTGTCCTTTGAGAGAGTGGCTTTCGCTTGGGGGTTGCACCCAAAGTGGTAGTATTATGACCCAGCGAAATTCAGATAATATATGGTAATCTAATGCATTGATTAGGTGGGTAGTTTCATAACATTAATAAGATAATGTACCTCGCACATAGGTGGGTGCTTGTATTGAGGCTCATAATGTAGTGAGAAGGCCTGGAATGGCAAACCGACCACCTTGTCTTCACGAAAGGCTAGAAGGGTCCGTATGAGACTTAGTTGGAGCCAGAGGTTTGGGAGAGGTTACCAGGATAGAGATTCGAGACCTATGAGAGCCTACCAAGGTAACCATCAAGCTATGCGATGATACTCTCTCTTTAGGTTCACTTATGTGTGTGATGTCGAGTCACTAGTGTTTTTGTGATGTTGAGTCACCTAGATTATTGTGGAGTCTCTTGTGCTGTCATGGAGTCGTGTTGTTTTATTGACCATGTCATGCTTTTTCTTGTTTGAGGGTCCTCAGCTATCTCCTAGCATGGTGGGGTGATTCCATTTGGGAATTACATGGTCAGGTGGTAGTGCCACTTCCCATCGGATGTTCAGATTTGTGCCTTCATGCAAGGATTGGCTTCGTAGGTGTTCCTGTGGTTCGTGACCCATGCTTCATCTCATGTTTTGAAGATTATTTGTATTTTTAGACCTATGTGGTCATTGTATCATTGTAATATTGATCTTATGTAACCTTGTGATTGGATGAGATCTATCCTTTATGTTTATTGAGAAGCTATGTATTGGAAGAGCAATGTAATCCTATGTTTGGATGTTTTTATCAGTTTCCTTGATGATGTTAGTAAATGCTTACTGAAGTGGAAATTACGTTGTATCCTTTCAATCTTTCTATGATGAATCTTTATTTGCTTATGGCTTCTTGTGATCATTGAGTTAATGATGCATATGTGGATTTACGATTTTGTGGAATTCATTCTTGAAGTTAATTCTTCGTTGGTAACCCTTAAGAAATTCTGGTGTAAGTCTTTCACTTGTGTTATCGTGCATGATGTGTAAATGCACTTATGATGTTTGTGCTTTAAAAAAAATAAAATTGTTTCACCCTTGTTGTGGATTTTCCTTCGGGGTTCCTGGCGGGGCATTACAGTTTGTTCTAGTATTTTCTTATCAATGTGTGATTGTGCTTATGGGTCTCCTTCAAGGAAGGAGTTAAATTCTATTTGCAATTTGCAGTAAATTTGGGAAACATTGAATGGATTAACATGAATGGTTGATGCAATTAGTTGATGGAATTGTGTCAATTTTAGGCATTCCACTTTGAAAATTCCCTAATTTGAGTTATTTTGCAATGCGGGTTTGTCCTTTTAATTTGTGGGCGTGACTCTGTTTCATTGGATATGCACTTGATTGTAGAAGCTATTTGTGAATTTGTTTCGGTAGCATCCCTTATTAATCGTATCTCTCCTATCTTCTTTTCTTCAAGCATTTCTTAAAGGGTGGGTTTCATTATGCATGCTTTGTATTCCCTTGTACACTTGGAGTAGCGCATGTATTATTTTTTTGGTCGAATTGCAGATTGTGAAGGATTAGGGGTGTATAGAGGGTAACTGTAGATAATCCCCTTATAGTTGAGAAACATCAACCAATCATGAACCTGTACGATTGTGACGAATTTGAAAGCATATTGGGCATGAAGGTCCTAAGTAGGAAAAATACATTCCCGAGTTAGGTAGAGCTCAAAGTGAAGAAGGCTCGCTAAGGCCTTGTTGTGTTTTGTTTTCTTGTCTTCAATCTGTTGATAGTTCAAATTAAATGATGTGAAGGAGATTCAGATTTGAGAAGATTTTGATTTTGATCCATGGGTTATTGTTAGCATCCAATAAAATTTAGGCCTACAAATATCATTATTTGCGACAATCCACAAACAATTTTCACTCAAAATCCATCAATTTCTCTTTATTTATTACTACTTATGTTGTGATTATATCTGTCTAATATGATTTGATCGGTTTTATTCCAAAAAATTATTAATTAATCTAAATTAATCAAATCCTAAAACTGATTTTAACCACAAACTAATTTAATAAATATAACATACAATGCACAAAATGTTTAGAATTGTTTTGTTTTTTTGATGAGGAACATGGCCATCCAAAATTATTCTAACTCATAAATCTATAATTATTTACAAACATTTGGAGAACATAAGAAGCAAAATGTGAAATTATTATAAAATGCTTGGATAATATAATATAAGATGCATTAGATTTGCCCTAATTTATACATATTATGTTATTTGCAAATCATTAGAAAGACCAGGATAGCATAATAATATTCTTAGAAGACAAGATTTTGATAGATTTGAGACAAAGAATTTTAGGGTAACATGTTTTATTCGCCGGCTTTTCAAAGACATTGAAGTTGGACAAGGATTTTAGGGTGAGTATATCTCAAATTATTTTATGAATTTTTGCAAAGCAGATGGCATTCATAAACAATTCATAGCCCGCTACACACCTCAGCAAAATGGTGTGACAGAGAGAAAGAATCGAACTATAATGGAGATGGCATGTAGCATGCTAGCAACAAAACATTTACCTAATGAATATTGAGTTGAGGCAGTAGCAACTGCTGTCCATATTTTGAATAGATGTCTGACTAAGAGTGTAAAGAAAAAAGTACCACAAGAGGCTTGGATAGGTATGAAACATAGTGTTTCTCATTTAAAATTTTTTGGTTGTGTTTCATATGCCCATGTCCCTGATAAGTTAAGAAAGAAGATAGATTTTAAAGGAGAGAAATGCGTATTTATTGGTTATTCCGAGGATACAAAAGCATACAAGTTGTTTAATCCCATAACTAGAAAAGTTATAAGTAGTCGAGATGTTCAATTTGTGGAAGACGAAGCATGGTATGGGACTATAGACAGGAAAGTGAACATCACACCTATTGTTCCTCATGATGAAGTGTTTCCAATATCAAATGCACCTCAACTAGCACCTTCTTCTACTCCTGGGACAACATCACATGTAGTAGCACAAGCTACACCTTCATCTATATAAAGAATATCTTCAAGGTTGCAATCTATACCACAACAAACTCCAACTACAGCTCCAACTACACCAGCTAGTAGTAGTCCAAGCAATTCAACGTCTTCAGATCACACCCTAGTAACATTGATACCAAGAAAGACAAGAAGGTTGAGTGATTTGTATAATGTTGATATAACAATTTCGTTTGCTGTTTTTGCTTTATTCTCTCAAGTTGATGATGCTTTAACATTTGAAGAAGCTGTGAATGATGATAAATGGGCACATGCCATGGATGAAGAGATTGAATCTATTAAGAAAAATAAAACATGGGAGTTGGTAGATCTGCCTGAAGGAAAAGATGCTATAAGTGTCAAATGGATTTACAAGACAAAACATGATGTCGATGGAAAAGTGCAAAACCATAAGGCAAGGCTTGATGCAAGAGGTTTCACACAATAGCCCGGAATCGACTTCAATGAAATATTTTCTCTAGTTGCACGGATGTATACAATCAGAACAGTATTGGCAATTGCTGCTCATAATAAGTGGGTGGTATACCAAATGGACGCGAAGTCAGCCTTTTTGAATGGATATCGACAAGAAGAAGTGTATGTTCACCACCCTGAAGGGTATGAGATTTCAAGACAGGAAGACAAAGTATATAGGCTGGAAAAGGCATTGTATGGATTAAAGCAAGCTCCAAGAGCTTGATACAGCCGGATAGACTCTTACTTGATTCAAGATAGATTTCAAAGGAGTAGTTGTGAGCCGACTCTGTACATAAAAATAAATGAGAATGGCAAAGTTTTAATTGTATGCTTGTATGTAGATGATTTGATCTTGACTAGTGATCTGAACATTGATGCTTTCAAAACAACAATGAAAAGTGAGTTTGAAATGACTGATTGAGGGCTTATGAGATATTTTTTGGGTATTGAAGTCCATCATTCTATTGTTGGAATATTTATTTGTCAATCTAAGTATGCTAATGAGATTTTGAAGAGGTTCAACATGTTGAAATCCAAAGCAACACCTACACCTGTCACAACTGGATTGAAACTAAGCATGGAAGATGGAGGACTATCTGTAGATCCCACATTATATAAAAGAATGGTTGGGAGTTTAATGTATTTAACAACCATGAGGCCAGATATAATGTATGGTGTCAGTTTGATCTCCAGGATTATGTAATTACCAAAGGAATCTGATTGGCAGGCTGGGAAAAGAATTTAAATAAATTTCTCTTCACTTCTCTCGCTTTAGGTTTTCAAAAACTATTTGTTGGTAGAAATTGATTTACTGTCAACCTCAAATGTTGTGTCTCTTGAGATGGTGTTTGGGCCCGTCAATTATTCCGATATTTTAAACTATTTATAATAGGGAGTAGATTGCTATTTTTCACATAGCCAGACACTATAACTATAATAATTTTCAATATAAGCACATATAAGCATGAGATGTATTTGATGAGTACAGTTTATCGATTTTAAGAAATGTATGTTTTGAGAGTTTGTATAGCGAAATTAAAAAAATACTTAGTAGTTAAGTTTATGGATACAAAGCTAGTTTGCATGTGAACTACATCTAAAACAAAAAACCTTGAGCTAACATAGAGCAGACGACATTGTGATTTTGATCCACGATGATTGCTTTCATCCATTAATTGCATATAGATATCCTAATATGCATCAATAGATCTATTAGAATTCATTTTAGTGGAGACAACAAGAGATGAAATGAATATTCTAGAGCATCATCTAAAACAATCATCCATATTTATACTCATCTTAGCATGTGTTTTAGATTTAATGTGCATGTATTGAACTAGTTAAGTTTAAGGAACCAAAGCGAGTTTACACATTAACTAGATCTAGAACAAACAATGTTGAGCTAATATAGAGAATAGAATATTGTAATCTTGATTCACACATTATTGTTTGTATCCATAAAGTGCATATAAATATCATCATATGCATTAATCTACAAACAATTGTTACTAATAGAATTAATTAATTTTATTTAATTATTCATGGTGTGATTATACTCATCTTATATTACTTGACTCATTGTATTCCAAAAAAATATTAGTTAATCTAAATTAATTGAACCCTAAAACTTAAACCACCAACTAATATAAGAAATATAAAATACAACACATAAAACATTTGTGATCAAGCCAAAATAACCTCATTATATTTATCTAGTTTCTATTATTGTATTTCCTTGCCAATATACTAAAAGTATGACTTGTTTTTTCTTAAAAATGGAGGATTTAAACTGGGGAAAATTGGATTAAAAAATAAAGCCAAAAATGCAAAAAAGGGATAAAAACTTATTTTTGAAATTTCGGCATTGTATAATGCATACTTTATACTAAATGTAACTATTTATTTGTAGTAGGCAACATCAATAATAATCCTAGTCATATGGTAAGGATAAAAATATATGATAATTATAATTTTAAAAATTAATGTAATGCCTTTGCCTACATCTATCATTGTTTTTAACAATTGTGATTGACAGCATAATATTAAAAGCTTAGGACTACTTACTGCCTTCATTGTAATTTGAAGTAGTTTTTAGACCAAGCTGAAAGTAATGTTAAAAGAAATCTTATGATGTAAGATAGTCTTAAAACATTACATTACCCATTTGTTTCAAAATGAAATGGCACACTTTTATGCACACATTTGTATCTTTGATTAGTTTTATCACTAAGATAAATTATTACAACAAAAATTATTTTAGCACTGCAGTTATTCAACTAATCATGTATTCAATAATTACATATACGCTTTAAAGTCTTTTCTTATAATGTACTCAATAATTACATTTGAAAAGCCTGAAAAGTAAATTGTAAAATAAGTAAGAAAGGCCAGGATAATATAATCTATAATTGTAAAGAGTTCGATTTACCCTATTTCATAGATATTGTGTTGTTTGCAAATCATTAAGAATAACGTGATACTATTATTTGAATGAATAAATTTAAATAAGACAGGATATCGATAGTATTGAGATGATGGATAGCCCATTTTATTTGCCGGCTTTTAAAAGACATTGAGGTTGGACAAGGATTTTAGGGATTTTACTGTGCTTCTGGGTTGAATGAGACATATTTTGATTTCCTTGTATACATTCGCGTTAATTTTGATTTTCTTGTATAAATTGCAGACCGAGTTGGCGATGAAAATAAGAGAATGCCCATGCTATTTAATGTTCTTAACTGAGTTGAGCTGAGCATCTGCATCTGTGTGATTGAGGCGAGCTTTGGGAAACGGAAGAGGAAAAGGAAGGAAAAATGGCGATGAAAATGGGCAGCGTTGCAGTTTTGGTTTTGGTGTTAATGGCAATAATAGTAATGGCCAATATTAGCGTGGCTTCGGCGCAAGCAGGGCCATGCTTTAAATTCCTGTGCGTTAACGATGGCGGCTGTACAGGATACGCAGACAGCCCTAATTGCTGCAACATCGGCGACTGCGGGAGTGGGATTGGATATTGTGCCGCCACATGCTAGCAACCGCCTTTTATTACCTTTGCCTCATCAAAATAAATTGAGTTGAATGGTTTGCTGTTTGTGTGTTTGAGCAGGATACTTACAATCCTTGTTCATTTGTTTCAACCTTTATTTTCGGTGTGTGGCCGCTATCCAACAAGTTAAGATTGTTGTTCCAAAATATTTGACTATATATATCTTATCTTATCTTGTTCATGTTTCAATCTTTTATTGAAATAGGTTCGTTATCGAATTATATCTGCACCTCCATATATTTATAATGTGGAGTAGAATTCTGTTTTTCACATAGTGAAGTCGGTGACATTTTCAAACACTTATACAGGGGACAAGTGAATTAGTGAGGTTTGGAGATAACTATATTGATCAATATGTTTTCTATAAGATTGGATCTTTTTTACAAAAAGATCCAAACATTCTAGTTGTCTTATTTTTGTGAAGAGAATTATAACTCTATATTCTTAAAATAGAAAATGGTCGAATAGATCAAAGAGCTTATATCCATAGACATATTTATGTGGTTAGTGTTGGACACATTGGTTTGTGAACGAATGATTGCACTATCCCCCTATTTTGAGGACTAGATTTTATTTTGCTTCAGTCCAAGGCATTGCCTTTATCAAATGCCTATTTACACCACTAGCTATGTACTTGTACTCATGTTATGGCTTGACAAGGTAAATACGTTGTTCTCATCTCATGGCTTGACAATGTTTCTCTCATGGCTAGAAATACCTTCCCTATAACTAAATGTATTAATAATGTTTATAGGCACTATTAAAACACTATTTACATGTCCACACAATTTTCTTCTTACATAGTACCCTTTTGTAGAAAAAATGTCACTTGTTATTTTGGAAACATCGAGGGCCCAAATATTCTCGTTACACCCTTTGAAATCTAAGTGCAAGATCTATGGCCTTCATTGAATTCTCTCATATCTACTCATATAATTGATTGCTAATGGATTGATGGATGCATTAGATAAAGTTATGATATTCATATTTTCTTGTTGTTTCAAATAGAAAATGGATGTTTAAAGAAGATTGGCTCATTTCGTTTTTTGAAGCCACGAGGGGAACTACAACCACACTCTGTTAGCTAAATTCAACAATTCTTGGAGAAAGGGCGAAATTAAAAGTTCTTCTCCCACTTTACACCAAGGTCTCACCTTTGCCTTGTATAGGTATGTAACTAATCTAACTCCTCAAAGAAATAGGCTTTTAACCTGAAGTGAGAACCCTAGAAAGCCTAGCATCTTTTTAAAATTGAGCTCATTGAGAGAAAACTCCATACAATGGAAAAACCAATACCTCTGTTAAGAAGAAAGGTAAAGAAAATAAAAATCCTAGTGAGTACATTGATACCGATAGTATTGAGATGCCTTTGCTTATTTTTTTGAAGGCAACGATGCCTTAGTCTTTACTTGTTTAGTGATTTTTTGGATTATGCTCCGCAGTACTAAGTTTAAAACTTTATTAAGGCCTGTCTACTAGACTATTATGATGATAAGTAGCTTAATGGTTAGTCTTAGTTGTAATTTTTATTTTACTATTTTAATTTAGACTTCTCTAGTTAAGGTTTTTTATTATGTAAAAGTGGGTTGTGGTGTGCTATTCTTTGGGTTCTAGCTAATTTATGCTAGTTGCTTCTTTCTAGGTTAATGTGTTAATCTCTTGTATTGTTTTGGGATCAGGGCCCTCTCATTGATTACTTAATATGAAACAATAAGAACCTTTTGATAACAAAAAGTGTATCATATAGAACAAATAATACCTATTTTCAGCCCTCAATGACTAGCTTATCGTGCGTCGGTGTTTGAAAATGTCACCTACGTGGACAATAGCATTCTATGTTAATTATAAGTTTGTCTAGTCAGATAGTTATGGCGTTTTGGTTGTGCTATTATGTTTTTGGTTACTTATTGAGAGTTATATTCTAGTGTTTTGTCTAGGCACTTGGCTGTGTGATGCCAGAAGCTATACCGTGGCTAATCTATTTTGTTGTTTTCTGTCTGCTAGAATAATTTATAGTAATATTTGTGAGAGAAATTCTCTAAATACAACATACTTTAACTGTGAATAGCTACCCCTTAATTGCAATTTGAGATAAGGAATTTCTATGCGAACAACACTAGGTTTAGAGCTTGCACAACATAGAACAACATGTGTATGTTCAACCACTAAAAATCACTTTTCTCCAAATCCATTACATTAGGAAATTAAGATGTTTAAATAACTCCCCTTTGTAAATCAGGATGATGGCAGATGATTAGACTGAATGTGAATTGTAAATGCTTGAACACATTGTAACTTATATACATACAACATCAACGTGAATTAATGCAATCTTAAAATGTTATATTGCCCTTTCATTTCAAAATGAAATGACATACTTGTCTCTTTCTGGAACACAATACTACTAGCACTAGGATAAACTGTTATAATACACATAGCAGCTCTTTTTGCATGACGATTGTCTGGTGGTTGAACTAAGATGCAAGTTTCAACTCAGTTTTGTATCCCAGGTAGATGAAGTATTCCAATGGAAACAACAAAATCTTGAAGTTATTATTGAAGACTATGGTTTCATAAGTAGAGAATGTAAATATGAGATGTCAAAGCATCCACCTATCAATTTTATAGCTGCAATTAACGCTGCCTATGCTATATAAACAACAATTATTCATACACTTGAATTACACATTTGATGTCTTCTTATGCATTTGATGGAGCAGATTTTGATTAAATTTAAAATTATTTGAATATATTTTGTAACTTACCAAGTTTTAAAAAATAATTTATTTTAGTTATTTAGCTTATTAGTATTATCTAAAGGAATTTGGAAATACTAGATCTTCTAAACAATGTGCAAGGAAATTTTTTGTATAATATAGTTCAAATTTATGAACATGCCACAGACTTTTTCATACTGAAGGATTAGTTATTTCTTCTTGAAAACTAAAACTAGGTAAAGAAAATTTAGACATTTGAATTGCAGCATCCAATTATATTTCAATTGGGAAGACAATCTTTAGAACATTGAATCGCAGATTAAATCCTTGAAAGAATTCCAAACCAAATTAATATCATGGGTGCAAATATTATATATTATATAAAGCAAGCTGCTACTAATCAATAAGAGAAATAATCAAAAGTTTATTATGATAATGGTAAAAAAATTATCCCAATGTATTATCCATCTAGTTTTATATTTAGTTTGGGGTAATGCCTTAATGCATTTATATAGTTCTGTACTCAGTTTGACATCACCAATCTTGTTGGACATTTATTCAACTTGGTTGATTGATCCATATGATGTTTGTGTATGAGGTCATCCTAGTAGACTTGATCTTGATCATTTTAATTGTATAAAATAAATAAAATATTCAGAGACATCCGATTTTCACATTCCATCAATCTTTATTTTTTTATTTTTTTTTCGGCATTCTACAATGATGAATCATAGAGTATGATCCGAAATGTTGATGAAAAATATGTGTATGCAATGAAACCCAAATGATTTCATAATTTTTTATTGGAGACTTTGGAGTGACCTTGGCTTTGTTATTTTTGGTGTTATATTCATGTATAAAAAGATAACAATTAGCATTCACTTTAGAGGAGACAACTAAAAATGGATTGAATATTCGAGATAACTGTCTATAACAATCTTTCATATTTGTCTTATTTGATAAAAAATGCATCTTAGCACATGTGTGAATGTATTAGCATTTATTTTAGATTTAATGTGCATGCATTAAGCTTGTTTATTGTCAAGATACTTTAAAATACTATCAATATCATAGAAAAATTATGAGTGACATAAATTATCTATGTCTTTTATTATATTAGCAACGAGAAGGACCTGACATGAATTATCTATGTTAAGAATATGGATACAAAGCAAGTCCACATCTGAACTAAACCTAGAACAAACTATGTTGAACTAACATAGATATCATTATTTGCATCAATCCACAAATGATTTTCACTCAAAGTAAATCAATTTGTCTTTATTTATTACTATTTATGTCGTGGTTATATCTGTCTAATATTACTTGATCCACTTTATTCCAAAACATTATTAATTAATCTAAATCAATTGAATTCCAAAACTTATTTTAATGGTCAACTAATATAAAAAAATATAACATACAATGCACAGTTTTATAACAGTTTTATTTTTTGACTTAATAATGAGAGACCTCACCATCCAAAGTGATTTTAACTCATAAATCTATAACTATTTATGAGATGATGGATAACCCATTTAATTATATGGCTTTGAAAAGACATTGAAGTTGGACGGGGATTTTAGGGTTTCTATTGTGCTTCTTGGTTGTATGAGACATATTATAAAATCCTTGTATACTTTAAATGTTGACTCGCGTCCTTATCTCTGTGTTGTTTTTGATGTAAGAAAAGGATAAATTGCAGGCCGAGTTGGTGATGCAAATAAGGGAATGCCCATTCTTTTTTAATGATGTTTACCTGAGTTGATTTGAGCATCTACATCTACATCTGTGTGATTGAGGTGAGCTTTGAGAAAAGGAAGAGGAAGAGGAAGGAAAAATGGCAAGGACAATGAAAATGGACAGTGCTAGGGTTAGGAATGTTGCAGCTTTGGTGTTGGTGTTAATGGCAATAATAGTAATGGTTCTAATAATAGTTAACTTGCCAGATTAGTAATGCAATTGTAGTGCAAGATGGAGTCCAAATAGGTCTAAAATGATCTAAATAACCACACTAAACTAGGTGCCCAAAATGATTGTGAAATTGTAAAAGGATACAATTGAGTACATTGCACTCTTGCACCTTCCTTGCCCTTCTTGGCATGCTATTTTAATTCTCCATCAAACCTTTTGTCCCAACACAAGCCTAAAAATTTAATTTACAATTCCACACTTCATTTTTCTTATTGTTTTCCCCTTGTACTAGTATCTCAAACCATAATTTTATTCCCTTTGTGATTGAAATACCAACGAATGTTGTTAGCCTTGGCTCTAGTACAGTAGAAGAAGGAGAAATCTAAGAAAATAACTTAAATCAATAGAAGAAGAAAGAGATGGACACAACTAGTGAGGATAAACCCAATGAGATGAAACCTCAAGAACCATATAAGGAAGAACAAGCGAAAGGAAATATTGTCGTAGTTGTTGAGGATAATATCGAATAGATAACCTCCAAGAACCAAACAAGGAAAGAAATAACCACCAAGTTTCTATAAATTCAAGACTTTAAGAATCTACTTTGGCTAATACAACAAATAATAAATGTAATCCCTAGTTAAGGACCTTAACCTTAACTTTAACCTGGTGGATTATCAAAGTCTTCCAAATTAAAACAAGTGAGTCTAGAAGTTCTGATTAATTTCTTTAGATCAGAAAATGTATGTACACATAAAGAAACTCATCAAAGTAGCTAAGGATTGCTTGATTGAATTGGAGTATACTGTTTATTGCTTCTTGGTTCTAGATTAGGTCACTTTTGAGTTTAGGCCAACATAAAACAATCAAGTACCAAAATTGGGACTAGATTCCAAATTATGAATGATAACACTAACAATGCCTGCAATCTTGGAGGAATTTTTGCAAGACATGGTTGTTGACAGCTTGGTTCAACCGAAATAGGCCCTTTGAAAGAAAGCCAAAAATCTCATGGTATTTGATGTTAGATCATGTCCTAATTTAATTATTTCATGACAGATAAATTGCTAGATTAGTAATCAATACATCAAACTGTTAAGAGCTGACAGAGGTGGTGAGTATTTCTCAAAAGATTTTATGAATTTTTGCAAAGCAGATTTCATTCATAAACAGTTCACAACCCCCTACACACCTCAGCAAAATGGTGTGCCAGAGAGAAAGAATCTAACTATAATGGAGATGGCACAGAGGTGGTGGTGAGTATAGCTCAAATGATTTTATGAATTTTTGCAAAGCAGATGGCATTCATTAACAATTCACAGCCCGCTACACACCTCAACAAAATGGTGTGACTGAGAAAAGAATCAAACTATAATGGAGATGGCACGTAGCATGCTAGCAACAAAACACTTACCTAATGAATATTGAGTTGAGGCAGCAGCAACTGCTGTCCATATTTTGAATAGATGTCTGACTAAGAGTGTAAAGAAAAAAGTACCACAAGAGGCTTGGACAGGTATGAAACATAGAGTTTCTCATTTAAAAGTTTTTGGTTGTGTTTCATATGCCCATGTCCCTGATGAGTTAAGAAAGAAGATACATTTTAATGGAGAGAAATGCATATTTATTGGTTATTCTGAGGATACAAAAGAATACAAGTTGTTTAATCCCATAACTAGAAAAGTTATAAGCAGTCGAGATGTTCAATTTGTGGAAGATGAAGCATGGTATGGGACTATAGAGAGGAAAATGAACATCACACCTATTGTTCGTCATGATGAACTGCTTCCAATATCAAATGCACCTCAACCAGCACCTTCTTGTACTCCTGGGACAACATCACATGTAGTAGCACAAGTTGCACCTTCATCTATATAAAGAATATCTTCAAGGTTGCAATCTATACCACAACAAACTCCAACTACAGCTCCAACTAACACCAGCTAGTAGTAGTCCAAGCAGTTCAACGTCTTCAGATCACACCCTAGTAAGATTGATACCAAGAAAGACAAGAAGGTTGAGTGATTTGTACAATGTTGATATAACAATTTCGTTTGCTGTTTTTGCTTTATTCTCTCAAGTTGATGATGCTTTAACATTTGAAGAAGCTGTGAATGATGATAAATGGGCACATGCCATGGATGAAGAGATTCAATCTATTAAGAAAAATAAAACATGGGAGTTGGTAGATCTGCCTGAAGGAAAAGATGCTATAAGTGTCAAATGGATTTACAAGACAAAACATGATGTCGATGGAAAAGTGCAAAACCATAAGGCAAGGCTTGATGCAAGAGGTTTCACACAATAGCCCGGATTCGACTTCAATGAAATATTTTCTCTAGTTGCACGGATGTATACAATCAGAACAGTATTGGCAATTGTTGCTCATAATAAGTGGGTGGTATACCAAATGGATGCGAAGTCAGCCTTTTTGAATGGATATCTACAAGAAGAAGTGTATGTTGACCAGCCTGAAGGGTATGAGATTTCAAGACAGGAAGACAAAGTATATAGGCTGGAAAAGGCATTGTATGGATTAAAGCAAGCTCCAAGAGCTTGATACAGCCGGATAGACTCTTACTTGATTCAAGATAGATTTCAAAGGAGTAGTTGTGAGCCGACTCTATACATAAAAATAAATGAGAATGACAAAGTTTTAATTGTATGCTTGTATGTAGATGATTTGATCTTGACTGGTGATCTGAACATTGATGCTTTCAAAACAACAATGAAAAGTGAGTTTGAAATGACTGATTTAGGGCTTATGAGATATTTTTTGGGTATTGAAGTCCATCATTCTAGTGCTGGAATATTTATTTGTCAATCTAAGTATGCTAATGAGATTTTGAAGAGGTTCAACATGTTGAAATCCAAACCAACACCTACACCTGTCACAACTGGATTGAAACTAAGCATGGAAGATGGAGGACTATATGTATCTTTGATTAGTTTTATCACTAAGATAAATTATTACAACAAAAAATATTTTAGCACTGCAGTTATTCAACTAATCATGTATTCAATAATTACATATACGCCTTAAAGTCTTTTCTTATAATGTACTCAATAATTACATTTGAAAAGCCTGAAAAGTAAACTGTAAAATAAGTAAGAAAGGCCAGGATAATATAATCTATAATTGTAAAGAGTTCGATTTACCCTATTTCATACATATTGTGTTGTTTGCAAATCATTAAGAATAACGTGATACTATTATTCGAAAGAATAAATTTAAATAAGACAGGATATCGATAGTATTGAGATGATGGATAGCCCATTTTATTTGCCGGCTTTTAAAAGACATTGAGGTTGGACAAGGATTTTAGGGATTTTACTGTGCTTCTGGGTTGTATGAGACATATTTTGATTTCCTTGTATACATTCGCGTTAATTTTGATTTTCTTGTATAAATTGCAGACCGAGTTGGCGATGAAAATAAGAGAATGCCCATGCTATTTAATGATCTTACCTGAGTTGAGCTGAGCATCTGCATCTGTGTGATTGAGGCAAGATTTGGGAAACGGAAGAGGAAGAGGAAGGAAAAATGGCAATGAAAATGGGCAGCGTTGCAGTTTTGGTTTTGGTGTTAACGGCAATAAAAGTAATGGCCAATATTAGCGTGGCTTCGGCGCAAGCAGGGCCATGCTTTAAATTCCTGTGCGTTAACGATGGCGGTTGTACAGGATACGCAGACAGCCCTAAGTGCTGCAACATCGGCGACTGCGGGAGTGGGATTGGATATTGTGCCGCCACATGCTAGCAACCGCCTTCTATTACCTTTGCCTCATCAAAATAAATTGAGTTGAATGGTTTGCTGTTTGTGTGTTTGAGCAGGATACTTACAATCCTTGTTCATTTGTTTCAACCTTTATTTTCGCTGCGTGGCCGCTATCCAACAAGTTAAGATTGTTGTTCCAAAATATTTGACTATATATATCTTATCTTATCTTGTTCATGTTTCAATCTTTTATTGAAATAGGTTCGTTATCGAATTATATCTGCACCTCCATATATTTATAATGTGGAGTAGAATTCTGTTTTTCACATGGTGAAGTCGGTGACATTTTCAAACACTGATACAGGGGACAAGTGAATTAGTGAGGTTTGGAGATAACTATATTGATCAATATGTTTTCTATAAGATAGGATCTTTTTTACAAAAGGATCCAAACATTCTAGTTGTCTTATTTTTGTGAAGAGAATTATAACTCTATATTCTTAAAATAGAAAATGGTCGAATAGATCAAAGAGCTTATATCCGTAGACATATTTATGTGGTTAGTGTTGGACACATTGGTTTGTGAACGAATGATTGCACTATCCCCCTTTTTTGAGGACTAGATTTTATTTTGCTTCAGTCCAAGGCATTGCCTTTATCAAATGCCTATTTACACCACTAGCTATGTACTTGTACTCATGTTATGGCTTGACAAGGTAAATACTTTGTTCTCATCTCATGGCTTGACAATGTTTCTCTCATGGCTAGAAATACCTTCCCCATAACTAAATGTATTAATAATGTTTATAGGCACTATTAAAACACTATTTACATGTCCACACAACTTTCTTCTTACATAGTACCCTTTTGTAGAAAAAATGTCACTTGTTATTTTGGAAACATCGAGGGCCCAAATATTCTAGTTACACCCTTTGAAATCTAAGTGCAAGATCTATGGCCTTCATTGAATTCTCTCATATCTACTCATATAATTGATTGCTAATGGATTGATGGATGCATTAGATAAAGTTATGATATTCATATTTTCTTGTTGTTTCAAATAGAAAATGGATGTTTAAAGAAGATTGGCTCATTTCGTTTTTTGAAGCCACGAGGGGAACTACAACCACACTCTGTTAGCTAAATTCAACAATTCTTGGAGAAAGGGTGAAGTTAATGTTGGGAGCACCAAATTTAAGATTACCCTAAACTAATTGCAGAGGCAGTGTGTCTCAAATGTGAAGGCTTAAGGGTTGTGGAGAAGAGTTACAATGACCACAAGCTGTTTATCAAGAAATTCTTGGAGAAGGGTGAAAGGCATGTTCATCCGCAAAATGGGTATGATAGGTTGGTTCTTCCTCCCCCCTTTTCCTGAGATAGCTATTATGTGATAAAGTACTTTACTCTTGAAGGTAGTTACACCACTATTCACAATTATCATTTTCTTTTTCTCAATCACATTAGGCATAAGGAGAACATAAACATTTCGTTTTACCTTTAATCATTTCTATGTATCAATATTGAAGTTAAAAGTTCTTCTCCCACTTTACACCAAGGTCTCACCTTTGCCTTGTATAGGTATGTATCTAATCTAACTCCTCAAAGAAATAGGCTTTTAACTCGAAGTGAGAACCCTAGAAAGCCTAGCATCTCTTGAAAATTGAGCTCATTGAGAGAAAACTCCATACAATGGAAAAACCAATACCTTTGTTAAGAAGAAAGGTAAAGAAAATAAAAATCCTAGTGAGTACATTGATACCGATAGTATTGAGATGCCTTTGCTTATTTTTTTGAAGGCAACGATGCCTTAGTCTTTACTTGTTTAGTGATTTTTTGGATTATGCTCCGCAGTACTAAGTTTAAAACTTTATTAAGGCCTGTCTACCAGACTATTATGATGATAAGTAGCTTAATGGTTAGTCTTAGTTGTAATTTTTATTTTACTATTTTAATTTAGACTTCTCTAGTTAAGGTTTTTTATTATGTAAGGTTGGGTTGTGGTGTGCTATTCTTTGGGTTCTAGCTAATTTGTGCTAGTTGCTTCTTTCTAGGTTAATGTGTTAATCTCTTGTATTGTTTTGGGATTAGGGCCCTCTCATTGATTACTTAATACGAAACAATAACAACCTTTTGATAACAAAAAGTGTGTCATATAGAACAAATAATACCTATTTTCAGCCCTCAATGACTAGCTTCTCGTGCGTCGGTGTTTGAAAATGTCACCTACGTGGACAATAGCATTCTATGTTAATTATAAGTATGTCTAGTCAGATAGTTATGGCATTTTGGTTGTGCTATTATGTTTTTGGTTACTTATTGAGAGTTATATTCTAGTGTTTTGTCTGGGCACTTGGCTGTGTGATGCCAGAAGCTATACCGTGGCTAATCTATTTTGTTGTTTTCTGTCTGCTAGAATAGTTTATAGTAATATTTGTGAGAGAAATTCTTTAAATACAACATACTTTAACTGTGAATAGCTACCCCTTAATTGCAATTTGAGATAAGGAATTTTCATGCGAACAACACTAGGTTTAGAGCTTGCACAACATAGAACACCATGTGTATGGTCAACCACTAAAAATCACTTTTCTCCAAATCCATTACATTAGGAAATCAACATAGAACACCATGTGTATGTTCAACCACTAAAAATCACTTTTCTCCAAATCCATTACATTAGGAAATTAAGATGTTTAAATAACTCCCCTTTGTAAATCAGGATGATGGCAGATGATTAGACTGAGTGTGAATTGTAAATGCTTGAACACATTGTAACTTATATACATACAACATCAAGGTGAATTAATGCAATCTTAAAATGTTATATTGCCCATTCATTTCAAAATGAAATGACATACTTGTCTCTTTCTGGAACACAATACTACTAGCACTAGGATAAACTGTTATAATACACATAGCAGCTCTTTTTGCATGACGATTGTCTGGTGGTTGAACTAAGATGCAAGTTTCAACTCAGTTTTGTATCCCAGGTAGATGAAGTATTCCAATGGAAACAACAGAATCTCGAAGTTATTATTGAAGACTATGGTTTCATAAGTAGAGAATGTAAATATGAGATGTCAAAGCATCCACCTATCAATTTTATAGCTGCAATTAACGCTGCCTATGCTATATAAACAACAATTATTCATACACTTGATTTACACATTTGATGACTTCTTATGCATTTGATGGAGCAGATTTTGATTAAATTTAAAATTATTTGAATATATTCTGTAACTTACCAAGTTTTAAAAAATAATTTAGTTTAGTTATTTAGCTTATTAGTATTATCTAAAGGAATTTGGAAATACTAGATCTTCTAAACAATGTGCAAGGACAATTTTTGTATAATATAGTTCAAATTTATGAACATGCCACAGGCTTGTTCATACTGAATGATTAGTTTTTTCTTCTTGAAAACTAAAACTAGGTAAAGAAAATTTAGACATTTGAATTGCAGCATGCAATTATATTTCAATTGGGAAGACAATCTTTAGAACATTGAATCGCAGATTAAATCCTTGAAAGAATTCCAAACCAAATTAATATCATGGGTGCAAATATTATATATTATATAAAGCAAGCTGCTACTAATCAATAAGAGAAATAATCAAAAGTTTATTATGATAATGGTAAAAAAATTATCCCAATGTATTATCCATCTAGTTTTATATTTAGTTTGGGGTAATGCCTTAATGCATTTATATAGTTCTGTACTCAGTTTGACATCACCAATCTTGTTGGACATTTATTCAACTTGGTTGATTGATCCATATGATGTTTGTGTATGAGGTCATCCTAGTAGACTTGATCTTGATCATTTTAATTGTATAAAATAAATAAAATATTTAGAGACATCCGATTTTCACATTCCATCAATCTTTATTTTTTTATTTTTTTTTCGGCATTCTACAATGATGAATCATAGAGTATGATCCGAAATGTTGATGAAAAATATGTGTATGCAATGAAACCCAAAGGATTTCATAATTTTTTATTGGAGACTTTGGAGTGACCTTGGCTTTGTTATTTTTGGTGTTATATTCATGTATAAAAAGATAACAATTAGCATTCACTTTAGAGGAGACAACTAAAAATGGATTGAATATTCGAGATAACTGTCTATAACAATCTTTCATATTTGTCTTATTTGATAAAAAACGCATCTTAGCACATGTGTGAATGTATTAGCATTTATTTTAGATTTAATGTGCATGCACTAAGCTTGTTTATTGTCAAGATACTTTAAAATACTATCAATATCATAGAAAAATTATGAGTGACATAAATTATCTATGTCTTTTATTATATTAGCAACGAGAAGGACCTGACATGAATTATCTATGTTAAGAATATGGATACAAAGCAAGTCCACATCTGAACTAAACCTAGAACAAACTATGTTGAACTAACATAGATATCATTATTTGCATCAATCCACAAACGATTTTCACTCAAAGTCAATCAATTTGTCTTTATTTATTACTATTTATGTCGTGGTTAT
Source organism: Cryptomeria japonica (assembly GCF_030272615.1). Classification (NCBI taxonomy): domain Eukaryota; kingdom Viridiplantae; phylum Streptophyta; class Pinopsida; order Cupressales; family Cupressaceae; genus Cryptomeria; species Cryptomeria japonica. Next base: position 1,219,304 of record NW_026728845.1, on the reverse strand, counting down.
ATCTGTCTAATATTACTTGATCCACTTTATTCCAAAACATTATTAATTAATCTAAATCAATTGAATTCCAAAACTTATTTTAATGGTCAACTAATATAAAAAATATAACATACAATGCACAGTTTTATAACTGTTTTATTTTTTGACTTAATAATGAGAGACCTCACCATCCAAAGTGATTTTAACTCATAAATCTATAACTATTTATGAGATGATGGATAACCCATTTAATTATATGGCTTTGAAAAGACATTGAAGTTGGACGGGGATTTTAGGGTTTCTACTGTGCTTCTTGGTTGTATGAGACATATTATAAAATCCTTGTATACTTTAAATGTTGACTCGCGTTCTTATCTCTGTGTTGTTTTTGATGTAAGAAAAGGATAAATTGCAGGCCGAGTTGGCGATGCAAATAAGCGAATGCCCATTCTTTTTTAATGATGTTTACCTGAGTTGATTTGAGCATCTACATCTACATCTGTGTGATTGAGGTGAGCTTTGAGAAAAGGAAGAGGAAGAGGAAGGAAAAATGGCAAGGACAATGAAAATGGACAGTGTTAGGGTTAGGAATGTTGCAGCTTTGGTGTTGGTGTTAATGGCAATAATAGTAATGGTTCTAATAATAGTTAACTTGCCAGATTAGTAATGCAAATCTAGTGCAAGATGGAGTCCAAATAGGTCTAAAATGATCTAAATAACCACACTAAACTAGGTGCCCAAAACGATTGTGAAATTGTAAAAGGATACAATTTAGTACATTGCACTCTTGCACCTTCCTTGCCCTTCTTGGCATGCTATTTTAATTCCCCATCAAACCTTTTGTCCCAACACAAGCCTAAAAATTTAATTTACAATTCCACACTTCATTTTTCTTATTGTTTTCCCCTTGTACTAGTATCTCAAACCATAATTTTATTCCCTTTGTGCTTGAAATACCAAGGAATGTTGTTAGCCTTGGCTCTAGTACAGTAGAAGAAGGAGAAATCTAGGAAAATAACTTAAATCAATAGAAGAAGAAAGAGATGGACACAACTAGTGAGGATAAACCCAATGAGATGAAACCTCAAGAACCATATAAGGAAGAACAAGCGAAAGGAAATATTGTCGTAGTTGTTGAGGATAATATCGAAGAGATAACCTCCAAGAACCAAACAAGGAAAGAAATAACCACCAAGTTTCTATAAATTCAAGACTTTAAGAATCTACTTTGGCTAATACAACAAATAATAAATGTAATCCCTAGTTAAGGACCTTAACCTTAACTTTAACCTGGTGGATTATCAAAGTCTTCCAAATTCAAACAAGTGAGTCTAGAAGTTCTGATTAATTTCTTTAGATCAGAAAATGTATGTACACATAAAGAAACTCATCAAAGTAGCTAAGGATTGCTTGATTGAATTGGAGTATACTGTTTATTGCTTCTTGGTTCTAGATTAGGCCACTTTTGAGTTTAGGCCAACATAAAACAATCAAGTACCAAAATTGGGGCTAGATTCCAAATTATGAATGATAACACTAACAATGCCTGCAATCTTGGAGGAATTTTTGCAAGACATGGTTGTTGACAGCTTGGTTCAACCGAAATAGGCCCTTTGAAAGGGAGCCACAAATCTCATGGTATTTGATGTTAGATCATGTCCTAATTTAATTATTTCATGACAGATAAATTGCTAGATTAGTAATGAAATTGTAGGGTAGGATAGTTCCCGAATAGGCCTAAAATGATCTATAAAAAGCACACTAAAGTTGGGGTTGAAATACAATGTGAAATTGTAAGGGGTTAAAATTTACTACACTGCACTCTTGCACCTTTCTTCTCCTCCTTGATTTGCAATCGCATTCTCAGAAGTTGCTTGATAGGAAGATAGAAAGGTCCGCAAATAACACTTTCTGGTTTGCTGATGAATTTCTCCATGGTGATGTTTTTCACCATCATAACACTCAAAATGGATCATATGAAGCTAACACAGAGGATGATATTGGTTTGCAATGTTATGGTGTAACCCCCCTCACGTGGTAAATTTTGATGATTGCCAAGTGGCTATATCCAATTATTTAATTGAGGTGGAAATGGAATCATTTATATTAACCGAGGATGATATTGGCATAGAAATATTTAACAGTTCCTATTAACTAAGGGTTGATATGAGTATGTACACTGGCAATGTTGATCAAGAATCAATTACAATCTCTGTGAAGAACTGTAGTGATTCTGAAGGGTTCTCAGATGATGGAACCATAGATATGGATGAATCAAATGTTGTAGGGTATGACTGTTTTTTAATTTATTCAGGTAGTTTCTTAAGCATGAAGATGCCAGAAGGAAATAAATCGGGAGATACTGATGCAATGAACAATAAGGTTTCCGAGCCTTATGTTGATATGAATATGACAATTAGTAATCATGAAGAGGATCATAACAGTACTCACAGTTTATAAAATTCCCCTATAGCTTTATTTTTGCTCGTCTTTGAGGTTATTTATGTGGATTTTGATTGTGCCTCTAAATTTGTTTCAAGATATGTTTCTGAGTTTGGATTAGAAGTGTTCACATGGGGTGTAAATGATGATGATCATGACATGTCTCATTTAGCCGATATGGGAACAAGCAATGAAACATTTAGATTTTGAAGTTTAGATTGAAATTCTTCTACATATGATCAGATGCAGATACAGAGTGAGCCAACATGAGAAGGGTTTTCTTTTGATACATCTAAGGATTGTTTACTTAACATGCAAAATGATTCCAATGAAAGTTTTGTGCTTAAAATACATGATGATAGTGAAATTAAAAGTTCCGTTGGATATGAATGTTTTTGCTTTCCATACCATATGAAGGGGTTTCTTGAAAAGAATACCGAGGCCTGTGATGATGGAAAATATGTCATAAGATGGAGGTACGATTAAGAGGACTAGTATGGTATGATGCTGCCTTGCAAGCAAACGTTTTATGAATTTGTTTACAGGGATCACTATGATAATGATGATATTGGTTGTGATATAACATTGAGTATAATGAGGGGGATCATTGGTAAAATTCATGGTCTAGTCTTCCTCAACTATGTCACAAGCAAGATCGAATTGTTACATGATGAGAATCAGGTTTTTGATAAAGGCAAGAACTTGTTTTTGTTTTTTGGGGGCCTTGGGCCACCAATGGAAGGATGGATCTGAATTTTGTAAAATTTTGAATAAACTACCCAAGCCAATTGGCATTCAGTCAGCTTCGAGCAGAGATGTGGAATCTTGTTATGCCTGCAGGGAGCATGCATCCCCAACTAGAGCTGATGTTAAGACTGATGAGTTTAGTATTCCACTGTGTTGCCTCTCCAGTCTTAATTCTTCAGTGACAAGCCTTGAAGCAAATTCGGCTAAGTTTTCTAGCACCAAAGGTTAAGGCCATTATTTCCATTGTTGACTCATTTGGCTGGTAATATCTCTATAAGAGATCTACTTAATGGGTTTTTATTCATACGGTGACAGGCTCCTTTGGGTGTTCCTTAGAATGCTACTATCGATTGGCCAGGTAAATTCTCTACCTTCATGTATTTTATCACCCCGTGAAGCAGCTAAGTAATTCCAAAGTCACCATGCGGGTGTGTGGGGTAGTGCGACAAATACAAAGCGAGCCTCACATTACCTCTATAATAATAATTGTCATTGCATCGCCATGCGAGTTTGCAAAAATAGGCGAGACCCTTAGGGTATGCTCCCATAATCCCACAATGCGAAATTTTACCGATTGTTAATGTTTGCGGGTTTCCAGTGAAGACTGGAAGAAGAGGTATAGGATTAGCCAAGAACCCCACAATACCATTAGGGATATATTTTCTAGGATAATCTAGTGTGGAGGGAATGGTCTAGGAAGAGTGCTATATGATGGGAACTGATGCTGACATGGAACGTGTGTGGCAATCAAAGGGGTTAGATATAAAATTGCATGCAAGGGGTTAATGAGGTGTTTGTTGCTCTGTAGTTCTATGCTAGACAAAAGGGGCGATGATCAGGATAATCAAAGTTTGTGAGTTCGCCAAGGAAGATGAATATTAATGGATAAGGCATACAAGGACAAGCATGTAAAAGGTTCCGGTAACGCAGGAGGTGATATTTTGAAGTAAAAGTCAATCCTGGCGAATCACCTACATGAGATCAACTCCAGAAAGGATGTTCATATAATTTCATATGTGAAAAGCCAGAGGGACTGAGCACAATGATATGAAAAGTACATGAATATGGTTGTTGGAGTGTTATTCAAGAAATCCAAGCTGGGAGTTGTGGTTGATAAGAACGAGTCTTAATCTCTTGATAAGAACAAAAGCTGAAAATATTGCTTGCAAGCATAAGGATAGGCTATTTTAGGAGGCTCTAAGTCCCACAAATCGAGGACGACAACCATCTATTGATTAAGCACTGTGTTGGGCCTCGTATTAGCAATTTTTCAAATAAAGTGTAAGAGATGGAGCGTTCATATACAGAGAACTGCGAGTTTATGAGGTGCACCTTCTATGATATAGGTTGGAGAATATTTCAGTGGGCCACTTTGTACAGGAAGGGATATCAAGATTTTAGAAGGTAGTCGAAGGGACATCGAAAGGTGGTTTCAAATGGAAAATGCCTTTCATGGGCTATCTATCTTCATCCCTTCATAATCAAACGACTAGGAGGAAGAAGAAAGGGGAAAGAGAACAATGAAGGAATGGGGTGGATGGTTTAGATGTAGAGAATCTCAAATTCATCTTGAGTATGGAAGATGTGCCCCTTTCTCTTCTTATCATATTGCTCGATAAGATTCTCCTTCCATTTTTCCATTACCTCCCATTTCTATTTATTTTCATCCTCTAGTTGTGAGGAAATTTCTTTTATAAGGTTGCAAGGCTCCCCTTCTAGTCTAATGAGTGTCTCTGCCAGCGTATGTAGGTCTTCCACAAGCATGATGGTGGCTTGAATCAAAGCACCAAGACTTGAACAAAATATTATTCTCCACCGAGGCATCTTCTTGTATGCATGGCCCATTTTTGTCTTATATTTAATGGGTGATGGGTTTTCTTTTATCTGCATATGGCCTGAAATGTGTCAAAAGAGGAAAAAAACCAAGTGTAAGCATGTTGAAGATTTTGATAATTCCTTATTGTTATAAAAGGAATACTACGACTGTAAGAAAATACTATGAAATGTTGTATTCCAGGTGGGTAGAAGCAGCCATTTGTTAATCTAGGGTTTCATGCTGGCTCACAGAGAAGAGGGATTATCTTTCCATATTGTAAATTGCAATTAGTACTGAATGCAATTTTTCAATGGTTGCATATACCGTGTCCATTTGTATTTTATGAATTTATATGAATCAAAATATGAAGGATAGGTTGGTTTGTTCTGGTATTTTCTTATCAATGTGTGATTGTGCTTATGGGTCTCCTTCAAGGAAGGAGTTAAATTCTATTTGCAATTTGCAGTAAATTTGGGAAACATTGAATGGATTAACATGAATGGTTGATGCAATTAGTTGATGGAATTGTGTCAATTTTATTCATTCCACTTTGAAAATTCCCTAATTTGAGTTATTTTGCAATGCGGGTTTGTCCTTTTAATTTGTGGGCGTGACTCTGTTTCATTGGATATGCACTTGATTGTAGAAGCTATTTGTGAATTTGTTTCGGTAGCATCCCTTATTAATCGTATCTCTCCTATCTTCTTTTCTTCAAGCATTTCTTAAAGGGCAGGTTTCATAATGCATGCTTTGTATTCCCTTGTACACTTGGAGTAGCGCATGTATTATTTTTTTGGTCGAATTGCAGATTGTGAAGGATTAGGGGTGTATAGAGGGTAACTGTAGATAATCCCCTTATAGTTGAGAAACATCTACCAATCATGAACCTGTACGATTGTGACGAATTTGAAAGCATATTGGGCATGAAGGTCCTAAGTAGGAAAAATACATTCCCGAGTTAGGTAGAGCTCAAAGTGAAGAAGGCTCGCTAAGGCCTTGTTGTGTTTTTATTTCTTGTCTTCAATCTATTGCTAGTTCAAATTAAATGCTGTAAAGGAGATTCAGATTTGAGAAGATTTTGATTTTGATCCATGGGTTATTCTTAGCATCCAATAAAATTTAGGCCTACAAATATCATTATTTGCGACAATCCGCAAACAATTTTCACTCAAAATCCATCAATTTCTCTTTATTTATTACTACTTATGTTGTGATTATATCTGTCTAATATGATTTGATCGGTTTTATTCCAAAAAATTATTAATTAATCTAAATTAATCAAATCCTAAAACTGATTTTAACCACAAACTAATTTAATAAATATAACATACAATGCACAAAATGTTTAGAATTGTTTTGTTTTTTTGATGAGGAACATGGCCATCCAAAATTATTCTAACTCATAAATCTATAATTATTTACAAACATTTGGAGAACATAAGAAGCAAAATGTGAAATTATTATAAAATGCCTGGATAATATAATATAAGATGCATTAGATTTGCCCTAACTTATACATATTATGTTATTTGGAAATCATTAGAAAGACCAGGATAGCATAATAATATTCTTAGAAGACATGATTTGGATAGATTTGAGACAAAGAATTTTAGGGTAACATGTTTTATTCGCCGGCTTTTCAAAGACATTGAAGTTGGACAAGGAGTTTAGGGTTTTTACTGTGCTTCTCGGTTGTGTGAGATATATTTTGATTTATTGATTAGCATCCTCATATGGGCGTTACTTTTGGTTTGCATTTTCATCTCAAAGTCGTGGAAGAGGAAGCCACAAGTTTATTCCTAGAGGTAGAGGTGGACATAATAGCGGTTATGCAAATATTGGTGGTAGGAATCAAAACCAAAATTTCAGCCACCCAAGTGTCCAAAAGTTTGATTAGTCACATATTCAGTGCCATGATTGTAAGAAGTTTGGGAATTATGCCAGTAAATGTAAAAAGAAACAGTATGACCAGCAGAAGCAAAGTCAGAACCAGTCAAATAACACATCTAAGACCACTCTGTTTATTGCATGCACTAAGATGGCTGAGTCAATTACTACAAATTCTTTTGTTGAGTGCAATATCCTCGAAGAAAGCCCAAGTGACATATGGTATTTGGATTCTGGTTGTAGTAATAACATGACATACAACGTTGAGTTATTTTTTAGTTCTGATGAGTCAGTTCAAACTGATGTCAGTCTTGGTAACATCAATAAGGTCACTATTTTGAGTAAAGGGACAGTTGATATTCTAACCCTTAAGGGGGAGCAGTGTGTTATGCCAGATGTGTATTATGTTGCTAGCCTAAAACTTAATTTAATGAGTATTGGCCAGTTGGTATAAACAGGATATAGAGTTTATATGGAGAACAATGAGTGTGTAATTATGGATAAGTTCCCTAGTAACATAATTTCTCCTTTGAGGATAAGATCTAATGTGAGTGGAAAATCAGAAAGAGTTGCCTTTAAGGAATAAAATACAAAATCAGAAGTTAAAAAAAATTCCGAAAATGATGAAGCATGTCAATCTAGTGCTAAAAAAATAAAAGATAATGACAAAGAAATTCAAAAAGTGTTTCAATCAGTTGTAAAGGATGAATCATGGTTGTGGCATCTCAGATTTGGGCATTTGAATTTTGGAGCATTGAAATCGTTGCACATAAAGAACATTCTTAAAGGTTTTCCATTAATTGAGAAACCAGAAAGAGTATGTGAAGGGTATATTCTAGGTAAACAACATAGATAATCATTTCCAGCAAGAAAACCAGTAAGGGCGAGAGTGCCACTAGAAATTGTACATTCAGACATTTGTGGGCAGATGCAAACACTGTCTATAGGAGGCTATACTTATTTTCTTATATTTATTGATGATTTCACAAGAAAAACCAGGGCTTACTTTTTGAAAGATAAATCAAAAGTGTTGTCTTACTTTCAGCAGTTCAAGGCACTTGTAGAGAAGCAAAGTGGTCAATACATCAAACTGTTAAGAACTGACAGAGGTGGTGAGTATATCTCAAAAGATTTTATGAATTTTTGCAAAGCAGATGGCATTCATAAACAGTTCACAACCCGCTACACACCTTAGCAAAATGGTGTGCTAGAGAGAAAGAATCTAACTATAATGGAGATGGCACAGAGGTGGTGGTGAGTATATCTCAAATGATTTTATGAATTTTTGCAAAGCAGATGGCATTCATAAACAATTCATAGCCTGCTACACACCTCAACAAAATGGTGTGATTGAGAAAAATAATCGAACTATAATGGAGATGGCGCGTAGCATGCTAGCAACAAAACACTTACCTAATGAATATTGAGTTGAGGCAGCAACAACTGCTGTCCATAGTTTGAATAGACGTCTGACTAAGAGTGTAAAGAGAAAAGTACCACAAGAGGCTTGGACAGGTATGAAACATAGTGTTTCTCATTTAAAAGTTTTTGGTTGGGTTTCATATGCCCATGTCCCTGATGAGTTAAGAAAGAAGATAGATTTTAAAGGAGAGAAATGCATATTTTTTGGTCATTTCGAGGATACAAAAGCATACAAGTTGTTTAATCCCATAACTAGAAAAGTTATAAGCAGTCGAGATGTTCTATTTGTGGAAGATGAAGCATGGTATGGGACTATAGAGAGGAAAGTGAACATCACACCTATTGTTCCTCATGATGAAGTGTTTCCAATATCAAATGCACCTCAACCAGCACCTTCTTCTACTCCTGGGACAACATCACATGTAGTAGCACAAGCTGCACCTTCATCTATATAAAGAAGATCTTCAAGGTTGCAATCTATACCACAACAAGCTCGAACTACACCAGCTAGTAGTAGTCCAAGCAGTTCAACGTCTTCAGATCACACCCTAGTAAGATTGATACCAAGAAAGACAAGAAGGTTGAGTGATTTGTACAATGTTGATATAACAATTTCGTTTGCTGTTTTTGCTTTATTCTCTCAAGTTGATGATGCTTTAACATTTGAAGAAGCTGTGAATGATGATAAATGGGCACATGCCATGGATGAAGAGATTGAATCTATTAAGAAAAATAAAACATGGGAGTTGGTAGATCTGCCTGAAGGAAAAGATGCTATAAGTGTCAAATGGATTTACAAGACAAAACATGATGTCGATGGAAAAGTGCAAAACCATAAGGCAAGGCTTGATGCAAGAGGTTTCACACAATAGCCCGGAATCGACTTCAATGAAATATTTTCTCTAGTTGCACGGATGTATACAATCAGAACAGTATTGGCAATTGTTGCTCATAATAAGTGGGTGGTATACCAAATGGACGTGAAGTCAGCCTTTTTGAATGGATATCTACAAGAAGAAGTGTATGTTCACTAGCCTGAAGGGTATGAGATTTCAAGACAGGAAGACAAAGTATATAGGCTGGAAAAGGCATTGTATGGATTAAAGCAAGCTCCAAGAGCTTGATACAGCCGGATAGACTCTTACTTGATTCAAGATAGATTTCAAAGGAGTAGTTGTGAGCTGACTCTGTACATAAAAATAAATGAGAATGGCAAAGTTTTAATTGTATGCTTGTATGTAGATGATTCGATCTTGACTGGTGATCTGAACATTGATGCTTTCAAAACAACGATGAAAAGTGAGTTTGAAATGACTGATTTAGGGCTTATGAGATATTTTTTGGGTATTGAAGTCCATCATTCTAGTGCTGGAATATTTATTTGTCAATCTAAGTATGCTAATGAGATTTTGAAGAGGTTCAACATGTTGAAATCCAAACCAACACCTACACCTGTCACAACTGGATTGAAACTAAGCATGGAAGATGGAGGACTATCTGTAGATCCCACATTATATAAAAGAATGGTTGGGAGTTTAATGTATTTAACAACCATGAGGCCAGATATAATGTATGGTGTCAGTTTGATCTCCAGGATTATGTAATTACCAAAGGAATCTGATTGGCAGGCTGGGAAAAGAATTTTGATAAATTTCTCTTCACTTCTCTCGCTTTAGGTTTTCAAAAACTATTTGTTGGTAGAAAATGATTTACTGTCAACCTCAAATGTTGTGTCTCTTGAGATGGTGTTTGGGCCCGTCAATTATTCCGATATTTTAAACTATTTATAATAGGGAGTAGAATGCTATTTTTCACATAGCCAGACACTATAACTATAACAATTTTGAATATAACCACATATAAGCGTGAGATGTATTTGATGAGTGACTTGTTTTTTCTTAAAAATGGAGGATTTAAACTAGGGAAAATTGGATTAAAAAATAAATTAAAAAATGCAAAAAAGGGATAAAAACTTAGTTTTGAAATTTCGGCATTGTATAATGCATACTTTATACTAAATGTAACTATTTATTTGTAGTAGGCAACATCAGTAATAATCCTAGTCATATGGTAAGGATAAAAATATACGATAATTATAATTTTAAAAATTAATTTAATTCCTTTGCCTACATCTATCATTGTTTTTAACAATTGTGATTGAGAGCATAATATTAAAAGCTTAGGACTACTTACTGCCTTCATTGTAATTTGAAGTAGTTTTTAGACCAAGCTGAAAGTAATATTAAAAGAAATCTTATGATGTAAGATAGTCTTAAAACATTACATTACCCATTTGTTTCAAAATGAAATGGCACACTTTTATGCACACATTTGTATCTTTGATTAGTTTTATCACTAAGATAAATTATTACAACAAAAAATATTTTAGCACTGCAGTTATTCAACTAATCATGTATTCAATAATTACATATACGCCTTAAAGTCTTTTCTTATAATGTACTCAATAATTACATTTGAAAAGCCTGAAAAGTAAACTGTAAAATAAGTAAGAAAGGCCAGGATAATATAATCTATAATTGTAAAGAGTTCGATTTACCCTATTTCATACATATTGTGTTGTTTGCAAATCATTAAGAATAACGTGATACTATTATTCGAAAGAATAAATTTAAATAAGACAGGATATCGATAGTATTGAGATGATGGATAGCCCATTTTATTTGCCGGCTTTTAAAAGACATTGAGGTTGGACAAGGATTTTAGGGATTTTACTGTGCTTCTGGGTTGTATGAGACATATTTTGATTTCCTTGTATACATTCGCGTTAATTTTGATTTTCTTGTATAAATTGCAGACCGAGTTGGCGATGAAAATAAGAGAATGCCCATGCTATTTAATGATCTTACCTGAGTTGAGCTGAGCATCTGCATCTGTGTGATTGAGGCGAGATTTGGGAAACGGAAGAGGAAGAGGAAGGAAAAATGGCAATGAAAATGGGCAGCGTTGCAGTTTTGGTTTTGGTGTTAACGGCAATAATAGTAATGGCCAATATTAGCGTGGCTTCGGCGCAAGCAGGGCCATGCTTTAAATTCCTGTGCGTTAACGATGGCGGCTGTACAGGATACGCAGACAGCCCTAAGTGCTGCAACATCGGCGACTGCGGGAGTGGGATTGGATATTGTGCCGCCACATGGTAGCAACCGCCTTCTATTACCTTTGCCTCATCAAAATAAATTGAGTTGAATGGTTTGCTGTTTGTGTGTTTGAGCAGGATACTTACAATCCCTGTTCATTTGTTTCAACCTTTATTTTCGCTGCGTGGCCGCTATCCAACAAGTTAAGATTGTTGTTCCAAAATATTTGACTATATATATCTTATCTTATCTTGTTCATGTTTCAATCTTTTATTGAAATAGGTTCGTTATCGAATTATATCTGCACCTCCATATATTTATAATGTGGAGTAGAATTCTGTTTTTCACATGGTGAAGTCGGTGACATTTTCAAACTCTGATACAGGGGACAAGTGAATTAGTGAGGTTTGGAGATAACTATATTGATCAATATGTTTTCTATAAGATAGGATCTTTTTACAAAAGGATCCAAACATTCTAGTTGTCTTATTTTTGTGAAGAGAATTATAACTCTATATTCTTAAAATAGAAAATGGTCGAATAGATCAAAGAGCTTATATCCATAGACATATTTATGTGGTTAGTGTTGGACACATTGGTTTGTGAACGAATGATTGCACTATCCCCCTTTTTTGAGGACTAGATTTTATTTTGCTTCAGTCCAAGGCATTGCCTTTATCAAATGCCTATTTACACCACTAGCTATGTACTTGTACTCATGTTATGGCTTGACAAGGTAAATACTTTGTTCTCATCTCATGGCTTGACAATGTTTCTCTCATGGCTAGAAATACCTTCCCCATAACTAAATGTATTAATAATGTTTATAGGCACTATTAAAACACTATTTACATGTCCACACAACTTTCTTCTTACATAGTACCCTTTTGTAGAAAAAATGTCACTTGTTATTTTGGAAACATCGAGGGCCCAAATATTCTCGTTACACCCTTTGAAATCTAAGTGCAAGATCTATGGCCTTCATTGAATTCTCTCATATCTACTCATATAATTGATTGCTAATGGATTGATGGATGCATTAGATAAAGTTATGATATTCATATTTTCTTGTTGTTTCAAATAGAAAATGGATGTTTAAAGAAGATTGGCTCATTTCGTTTTTTGAAGCCACGAGGGGAACTACAACCACACTCTGTTAGCTAAATTCAACAATTCTGGGAGAAAGGGTGAAGTTAATATTGGGAGCACCAAATTCAAGACTACCCTAAACTAATTGCAGAGGCAGTGTGTCTCAAATGTGAAGGCTTAAGGGTTGTGGAGAAGAGTTACAATGACCACAAGCTGTTTATCAAGAAATTCTTGGAGAAGGGTGAAAGGCATGTTCATCCGCAAAATGGGTATGATAGGTTGGTTCTTCCTCCCCCCTTTTCCTGAGATAGCTATTATGTGATAAAGTACTTTACTCTTGAAGGTAGTTACACCACTATTCACAATTATCATTTTCTTTTTCTCAATCACATTAGGCATAAGGAGAACATAAACATTTCGTTTTACCTTTAATCATTTCTATGTATCAATATTGAAGTTAAAAGTTCTTCTCCCACTTTACACCAAGGTCTCACCTTTGCCTTGTATAGGTATGTATCTAATCTAACTCCTCAAAGAAATAGGCTTTTAACTCGAAGTGAGAACCCTAGAAAGCCTAGCATCTCTTGAAAATTGAGCTCATTGAGAGAAAACTCCATACAATGGAAAAACCAATACCTTTGTTAAGAAGAAAGGTAAAGAAAATAAAAATCCTAGTGAGTACATTGATACCGATAGTATTGAGATGCCTTTGCTTATTTTTTTGAAGGCAACGATGCCTTAGTCTTTACTTGTTTAGTGATTTTTTGGATTATGCTCCGCAGTACTAAGTTTAAAACTTTATTAAGGCCTGTCTACCAGACAATTATGATGATAAGTAGCTTAATGGTTAGTCTTATTTGTAATTTTTATTTTACTATTTTAATTTAGACTTCTCTAGTTAAGGTTTTTTATTATGTAAGGGTGGGTTGTGGTGTGCTATTCTTTGGGTTCTAGCTAATTTGTGCTAGTTGCTTCTTTCTAGGTTAATGTGTTAATCTCTTGTATTGTTTTGGGATCAGGGCCCTCTCATTGATTACTTAATATGAAACAATAACAACCTTTTGATAACAAAAAGTGTGTCATATAGAACAAATAATACCTATTTTCAGCCCTCAATGACTAGCTTCTCGTGCGTCGGTGTTTGAAAATGTCACCTACGTGGACAATAGCATTCTATGTTAATTATAAGTATGTCTAGTCAGATAGTTATGGCGTTTTGGTTGTGCTATTATGTTTTTGGTTACTTATTGAGAGTTATATTCTAGTGTTTTGTCTGGGCACTTGGCTGTGTGATGCCAGAAGCTATACCGTGGCTAATCTATTTTGTTGTTTTCTGTCTGCTAGAATAGTTTATAGTAATATTTGTGAGAGAAATTCTTTAAATACAACATACTTTAACAATGAATAGCTACCCCTTAATTTCAATTTGAGATAAGGAATTTCCATGCGAACAACACTAGGTTTAGAGCTTGCACAGCATAGAACACCATGTGTATGGTCAACCACTAAAAATCACTTTTCTCCAAATCCATTACATTAGGAAATCAACATAGAACACCATGTGTATGTTCAACCACTAAAAATCACTTTTCTCCAAATCCATTACATTAGGAAATTAAGATGTTTAAATAACTCCCCTTTGTAAATCAGGATGATGGCAGATGATTAGACTGAGTGTTAATTGTAAATGCTTGAACACATTGTAACTTATATACATACAACATCAAGGTGAATTAATGCAATCTTAAAATGTTATATTGCCCATTCATTTCAAAATGAAATGACATACTTGTCTCTTTCTGGAACACAATACTACTAGCACTAGGATAAACTGTTATAATACACATAGCAGCTCTTTTTGCATGACGATTGTCTGGTGGTTGAACTAAGATGCAAGTTTCAACTCAGTTTTGTATCCCAGGTAGATGAAGTATTCCAATGGAAACAACAGAATCTCGAAGTTATTATTGAAGACTATGGTTTCATAAGTAGAGAATGTAAATATGAGATGTCAAAGCATCCACCTATCAATTTTATAGCTGCAATTAACGCTGCCTATGCTATATAAACAACAATTATTCATACACTTGAATTACACATTTGATGACTTCTTATGCATTTGATGGAGCAGATTTTGATTAAATTTAAAAGTATTTGAATATATTCTGTAACTTACCAAGTTTTAAAAAATAATTTATTTTAGTTATTTAGCTTATTAGTATTATCTAAAGGAATTTGGAAATACTAGATCTTCTAAACAATGTGCAAGGACAATTTTTGTATAATATAGTTCAAATTTATGAACATGCCACAGGCTTGTTCATACTGAAGGATTAGTTGTTTCTTCTTGAAAACTAAAACTAGGTAAAGAAAATTTAGACATTTGAATTGCAGCATCCAATTATATTTCAATTGGGAAGACAATCTTTAGAACATTGAATCGCAGATTAAATCCTTGAAAGAATTCCAAACCAAATTAATATCATGGGTGCAAATATTATATATTATATAAAGCAAGCTGCTACTAATCAATAAGAGAAATAATCAAAAGTTTATTATGATATTGGTAAAAAAATTATCCCAATGTATTATCCATCTAGTTTTATATTTAGTTTGGGGTAATGCCTTAATGCATTTATATAGTTCTGTACTCAGTTTGACATCACCAATCTTGTTGGACATTTATTCAACTTGGTTGATTGATCCATATGATGTTTGTGTATGAGGTCATCCTAGTAGACTTGATCTTGATCATTTTAATTGTATAAAATAAATAAAATATTTAGAGACATCCGATTTTCACATTCCATCAATCTTTATTTTTTTATTTTTTTTTCGGCATTCTACAATGATGAATCATAGAGTATGATCCGAAATGTTGATGAAAAATATGTGTATGCAATGAAACCCAAAGGATTTCATAATTTTTTATTGGAGACTTTGGAGTGACCTTGGCTTTGTTATTTTTGGTGTTATATTCATGTATAAAAAGATAACAATTAGCATTCACTTTAGAGGAGACAACTAAAAATGGATTGAATATTCGAGATAACTGTCTATAACAATCTTTCATATTTTTCTTATTTGATAAAAAACGCATCTTAGCACATGTGTGAATGTATTAGCATTTATTTTAGATTTAATGTGCATGCACTAAGCTTGTTTATTGTCAAGATACTTTAAAATACTATCAATATCATAGAAAAATTATGAGTGACATAAATTATCTATGTCTTTTATTATATTAGCAACGAGAAGGACCTGACATGAATTATCTATGTTAAGAATATGGATACAAAGCAAGTCCACATCTGAACTAAACCTAGAACAAACTATGTTGAACTAACATAGATATCATTATTTGCATCAATCCACAAACGATTTTCACTCAAAGTCAATCAATTTGTCTTTATTTATTACTATTTATGTCGTGGTTATATCTGTCTAATATTACTTGATCCACTTTATTCCAAAACATTATTAATTAATCTAAATCAATTGAATTCCAAAACTTATTTTAATGGTCAACTAATATAAAAAATATAACATACAATGCACAGTTTTATAACTGTTTTATTTTTTGACTTAATAATGAGAGACCTCACCATCCAAAGTGATTTTAACTCATAAATCTATAACTATTTATGAGATGATGGATAACCCATTTAATTATATGGCTTTGAAAAGACATTGAAGTTGGACGGGGATTTTAGGGTTTCTACTGTGCTTCTTGGTTGTATGAGACATATAATAAAATCCTTGTATACTTTAAATGTTGACTCGCGTCCTTATCTTTGTGTTGTTTTTGATGTAAGAAAAGGATAAATTGCAGGCCGAGTTGGCGATGCAAATAAGCGAATGCCCATTCTTTTTTAATGATGTTTACTTGAGTTGATTTGAGCATCTACATCTACATCTGTGTGATTGAGGTGAGCTTTGAGAAAAGGAAGAGGAAGAGGAAGGAAAAATGGCAAGGACAATGAAAATGGACAGTGTTAGGGTTAGGAATGTTGCAGCTTTGGTGTTGGTGTTAATGGCAATAATAGTAATGGTTCTAATAATAGTTAACTTGCCAGATTAGTAATGCAAATCTAGTGCAAGATGGAGTCCAAATAGGTCTAAAATGATCTAAATAACCACACTAAACTAGGTGCCCAAAACGATCGTGAAGTTGTAAAAGGATACAATTTAGTACATTGCACTCTTGCACCTTCCTTGCCCTTCTTGGCATGCTATTTTAATTCCCCATCAAACCTTTTGTCCCAACACAAGCCTAAAAATTTAATTTACAATTCCACACTTCATTTTTCTTATTGTTTTCCCCTTGTACTAGTATCTCAAACCATAATTTTATTCCCTTTGTGCTTGAAATACCAACGAATGTTGTTAGCCTTGGCTCTAGTACAGTAGAAGAAGGAGAAATCTAGGAAAATAACTTAAATCAATAGAAGAAGAAAGAGATGGACACAACTAGTGAGGATAAACCCAATGAGATGAAACCTCAAGAACCATATAAGGAAGAACAAGCGAAAGGAAATATTGTCGTAGTTGTTGAGGATAATATCGAAGAGATAACCTCCAAGAACCAAACAAGGAAAGAAATAACCACCAAGTTTCTATAAATTCAAGACTTTAAGAATCTACTTTGGCTAATACAACAAATAATAAATGTAATCCCTAGTTAAGGACCTTAACCTTAACTTTAACCTGGTGGATTATCAAAGTCTTCCAAATTCAAACAAGTGAGTCTAGAAGTTCTGATTAATTTCTTTAGATCAGAAAATGTATGTACACATAAAGAAACTCATCAAAGTAGCTAAGGATTGCTTGATTGAATTGGAGTGTACTGTTTGTTGCTTCTTGGTTCTAGATTAGGCCACTTTTGAGTTTAGGCCAACATAAAACAATCAAGTACCAAAATTGGGACTAGATTCCAAATTATGAATGATAACACTAACAATGCCTGCAATCTTGGAGGAATTTTTGCAAGACATGGTTGTTGACAGCTTGGTTCAACCGAAATAGGCCCTTTGAAAGGGAGCCACAAATCTCATGGTATTTGATGTTAGATCATGTCCTAATTTAATTATTTCATGACAGATAAATTGCTAGATTAGTAATGAAATTGTAGGGTAGGATAGTGCCCGAATAGGCCTAAAATGATCTATAAAAAGCACACTAAAGTTGGGGTTGAAATACAATGTGAAATTGTAAGGGGTTAAAATTTACTACACTGCACTCTTGCACCTTTCTTCTCCTCCTTGATTTGCAATCGCATTCTCAGAAGTTGCTTGATAGGAAGATAGAAAGGTTCGCAAATAACACTTTCTGGTTTGCTGATGAATTTCTCCATGGTGATGTTTTTCACCATCATAACACTCAAAATGGATCATATGAAGCTAACACAGAGGATGATAGTGGTTTGCAATGTTATGGTGTAACCCCCCTCACGTGGTAAATTTTGATGATTGCCAAGTGGCTATATCCAATTATTTAATTGAGGTGGAAATGGAATCATTTATATTAACCGAGGATGCTATTGGCATAGAAATATTTAACAGTTCCTATTAACTAAGGGTTGATATGAGTATGTACACTGGCAATGTTGATCAAGAATCAATTACAATCTCTGTGAAGAACTGTAGTGATTCTGAAGGGTTCTCAGATGATGGAACCATAGATATGGATGAATCAAATGTTGTAGGGTATGACTGTTTTTTAATTTATTCAGGTGGTTTCTTAAGCATGAAGATGCCAGAAGGAAATAAATCGGGAGATACTGATGCAATGAACAATAAGGGTTCCGAGCCTTATGTTGATATGAATATGACAATCAGTAATCATGAAGAGGATCATAACAGTACTCACAGTTTATAAAATTCCCCTATAGCTTTATTTTTGCTCGTCTTTGAGGTTATTTATGTGGATTTTGATTGTGCCTCTAAATTTGTTTCAAGATATGTTTCTGAGTTTGGATTAGAAGTGTTCACATGGGGTGTAAATGATGATGATCATGACATGTCTCATTTAGCCGATATGGGAACAAGCAATGAAACATTTAGATTTTGAAGTTTAGATTGAAATTCTTCTACATATGATCAGATGCAGATACAGAGTGAGCCAACATGAGAAGGGTTTTCTTTTGATACATCTAAGGATTGTTTACTTAACATGCAAAATGATTCCAATGAAAGTTTTGTGCTTAAAATACATGATGATAGTGAAATTAAAAGTTCCGTTGGATATGAATGTTTTTGCTTTCCATACCATATGAAGGGGTTTCTTGAAAAGAATACCGAGGCCTGTGATGATGGAAAATATGTCATAAGATGGAGGTACGATTAAGAGGACTAGTATGGTATGATGCTGCCTTGCAAGCAAACGTTTTATGAATTTGTTTACAGGGATCACTATGATAATGATGATATTGGTTGTGATATAACATTGAGTATAATGAGGGGGATCATTGGTAAAATTCATGGTCTAGTCTTCCTCAACTATGTCACAAGCAAGATCAAATTGTTACATGATGAGAATCAGGTTTTTGATAAAGGCAAGAACTTGTTTTTATTTTTTGGGGGCCTTGGGCCACCAATGGAAGGATGGATCTGAATTTTGTAAAATTTTGAATAAACTACCCAAGCCAATTGGCATTCAGTCAGCTTCGAGCAGAGATGTGGAATCTTGTTATGCCTGCAGGGAGCATGCA
Organism: Cryptomeria japonica; assembly: GCF_030272615.1. NCBI lineage: Eukaryota > Viridiplantae > Streptophyta > Pinopsida > Cupressales > Cupressaceae > Cryptomeria > Cryptomeria japonica. The sequence goes on along the minus strand of NW_026728845.1, from coordinate 1,200,118 downwards.
TCCCCAACTAGAGCTGATGTTAAGACTGATGAGTTTAGTATTCCACTGTGTTGCCTCTCCAGTCTTAATTCTTCAGTGACAAGCCTTGAAGCAAATTCGGCTAAGTTTTCTAGCACCA